>NC_056730.1:616846216-616851216 GCF_019279795.1 Protopterus annectens
TCTTCTGCTTCCTTTTTCCTCTCTGTTTCCTCAGGGGGGAGCAGCGCATACCAGCGGAAACACGTTCACAGTGGCTACCACGCATGCACACATGCTTACACGGACTAGAATCTGCTTATTCGGGTTAAAACGCACGCACACCAGCGCAAACAGGTTTACAGATCTTTAAACAGGCACCTACATGCTTACTCTGCCTTACACGCACACAGTCTGTCTTACTCGCGCCTCCCAGCATGCACACGCGCGCATGCACGCACAGCAAGAAACTTTGGTGTTGGCCACAGTGTACACCTTCCATTTTTTTACTTTCCCATGCTTATCTGTTGACACTCCTCTTTCTATGCTGTGTGATTGACATCTTTCACATACCACTTTGCTCCAATGAGCTTGATTTCTTCCTGACATTCCCCCCTGTGATGTCACCTATCTCCTACTCTGTTACTTCCCCTTATCTAACTCTTACACGACACGGAATGTGCTCATTTGCTATGTGACAGTGTGATTCACTATCCTACCACTCATTTACATAGGATTGCCTACTAATGCTTAGTTACATGTCTTACACTCAGCTTCCCCCCTTAGCAACCACTAAACGGTGGCCTTGTTGTTTTCAGTCTGCTAGTCCCTGCATTGCAAATCCATGCATTGCATAAAACCCACATTTGTGGGTTTCAAACCCTTATTTTTATGTCTTATTTAGCGCAGCCCGTTTGCGCAGGGCTGCGCTGCATTTAAACCTCACCGATCGCCGAAAAAAAAATGTATTTTATTTCATGTTTGCATCGGGTTACCATGCCAATGGCCACATATTTGGCCATTGGCATGCTGCCTGCTACATATGCACACTTTATTTGGAGCTGTCATGGCTCCATTGTATTATTTGCAGTAACGTACTCAGTTGTCAACTGAGTACATTTCTGCACCTAACACGACTCTTACACGGGCTGGTTTCAGCTTCATGGATCGCTAATCTACCTCATTTGCATGCCTTTTGGCTGCAAGTGAGGTAATTAGCATATCCACACCCTGCCCGTGTAAGAGACATTTTAGCTGGTCTCTTACACAGGATTTTGGGCTGTTCCTGGATCGTGATGGCTGCATGGAGTCTTACATGACTCTTAGACTCCATGCAAGCCATCATGAATCCTGCCATATGTCTTTTTCCTTTTATATGTACATATATATATATATATATATATATATATATATATATATATATTTATAACCTGTGAAAGTCTGACAAAGATGTCTTTAAAAATTGATTTCTGTAGGTGTGTTGATGGGTCATGTGATTTTATTGGTGGGTTATTTAATCTGAATTTTTGTGAATGTTTTTTATTTTGAAGAAATGTATGTTATACACACACAAAAGTGCTAAATTTTTGTGAATAAAGCAGTGGTCAACTAGTTTTGGTCATTTTTCTGTTTGGATTCCAGCAGTTGGTTTGGTTTTGCCTATTTTTGTCTTGTCATGCATGTAAACCTACTACCAGGGTGTGCTCATCCACATGTAGAATGACCACACCGTGCATCACATAAAGGCTATTTAAGTAACAAAGTATAGAGGGTAGTGCACATTTATCATCATTTTTACATAGGAGGGGTTACAGTGCCCAGTGTCATCCACAGAAAATTCTCTGCTTGATAATATGACTGATTTCAACTTGGTGCTGCATGTGTCAGATGTAGGAGGAATGGATCCTAGGGTACCCTGGGAAGGAAGGTGCTGCTGTTAACATTTATGTTCATATGTGTGGATGTGGGCATTACAGATATATATGTGTGCTTGTGTTGTGTGTATGTGTGTGTGTGTGTGTGTGTGTGTGTGTGTGTGTGTGTGTGTGTGTGTGTGTGTGTGTGTGTGTGTGTGTGTGTTTGTGTGGGCTAGAGGATGCCTTAATAAATGTAGCTGCACTGTGGTGAGATCGAACAGACAGTTCTTGGGCACCCACAGGAGATGTCTGCTCATTTCCTGCATGCCACCATCTATGAGACAGCCCTCTCCATGGATGGTCACACTATCCAACCCTTACCTCGAGGAAAACATGCTGTGGGAATGTAAGCAATGGCCAACACATTTCATTTCTGTGCTGTGAGCTCCATACCATCATGAATGTAAATGTCTGACTGACTTCCACACTAGATGCCAGGGAGGAAGTTGCAGTGCTCTATATGCCTGACCTAGGCATCCCCCATTCTATGTTAATCTTCAACACTGTAGACAGAGGGGGAGAGACCATAAGAAGTGCACCTAGCATGCATTCTTTGTATTCATAGAGACCTATATAATGTAAGTTGCCTACAGAACATGTCCATCAGATTACACCTGTCAAGCATGCACTACCTCAAGTTATCTCAATCTGTAAAACAAGTACCATCTTAGCAAAGACTGAAGTGTTGTTAGCATGACCCTGCATATTTGGTGGGTCATGGACATAGTGACAGCTAGATTGCAGGGATGCAGGTACCCATGGCATCTACAGTCACTGACATGCTGTCTGCCTTTGTCCTTCTCATGTTCACTATAGCTGGCAACAACCATGGGGGACTGTGCCACATGGGGAGATCCTAATTTTTGGGTGGACCTGTTTGTGAATTCCTGTCCTTTAATGCTTTCCTTTATCTCTGGGGTGAGATCGGCTGGCACAGAAGCCATATATAATGACTGTGGTGGGGTTCTGGATTCCACATTTTCTGGATCTACCATAGACACCACACCCCCGGCAATGCCAATTTTATCTGTCATTATCATTATAGTCTGAGTCATCTCTGACATCAGGCAGAGGGGTATACATGGTGAAGGACCCTGTGAAGACACTAAAGAGAAATACCCACAGTAAGTAAGACCCATCATCTTTACTTTAATCCTCATGAATGAATGCAAACTGCTGTATATAGTGGTATAACTTAGTAAGACAAACCTTGTCTTCTACTGGTGCTTTTCAGGTCTGACATCCTGATGTTCCTGTGTAATAAAGGAGTAATACATGTAGTCTTCTGCAATATATTACACATGTAAACAGTATCCAGTAACCTAATTCATAACAGATACAATTCCCAGGTATCTTTAGAGAAGACGCTCAAGGTCCAATGCAATTCTGGTCCAATGTTCAGTACTCTTCTGTGGTTATTGATAACTCAGATCTCCATTTCAGAGAGGCAAAGAATTCCTTCATCTCTGTTAGTGGTGGATCAGCTGACAGCCTGTCTCCCATCATACTAAGCTCCAGTGCCAAGTGGGTGGCACACTCCCTGGCAGCATGTATTGTGTCGGTAGCCCAGCATCTGACATGATTATAGTTTCTGCATTGGCCACCGACAGTATTTATAGCACTGATACATGCAGACAGGTATGGTCAGGATAGGATCATTCAGATTTATAATTACCAATCATCTACTAACTGTGGAGATGCAGAGCCTGGAAAAAGAACTCAACTTCTGCGTGGGAGAACTGAAACATTCATGGCTTGCATTTCTCAGACATAATTCTACATGAAGAAAGAATAATGTCTGTGAAGATACGCATCTATGCACATTTCATACACACATTCCGATGTTATCTGTTGTCCTGTGTACAGCAGGTGGGTGCCCGTAATATCTCTGTCTATATATAGATGGATGCATACATAGATTGATAGACACACACACACACACACACACACACACACACACACACACACACACACACACACACACACACACACACACACACACACACACACACGTTGTATTGTGTCACCACCCTTCTAGGAGAAAGGGTGGACAGTATACATGGCATGCCCAGCCTGCAGTGGACAACATTGTGTAATGACCTCCAACAAAACACCCATATCAAATATCATCTGTGTGATGACTGACTGTGGTTGGCCTTGTAGAACAGACTGGATGCTATTCAGAGTATGAGCAGTACAGTTACTCAGAATGTCTGTGTATGACCTTTGCCTTTTGAATCTGACATACTTGCTATTGTTATAAAATGGATAGCTATAAAATGGCAGGTGGGCAAAGGCTCATTATGTTGTTCAAGCAGTGCATCAGCAGATCAGCATTCCTTCCCACTACTTTCATAGATAATAGCTACACATGGCAGAACTACTGCCCTGTTCTACCCTGCTGTCGTAGCACAGGGTCATTTCACATCATGCACTTATGTATATGGATCTACTTCACTAGATAGAATATACATATAACTGAAATTTACCTTATCGAGACAAAAAGAGCATAATTTGAAAAGCATAAATGTTTACAATTTTGAAAATGGTAAGAATGAAGAAGCAACTGTGCATGTCACTAGCAGCATGTGAATCGAGATCGAGGCAGTGTACTGACAGAAACAGCTCCTTCATTTAAGCACTATATTTAACATATAAATGGATAATTTGAAACATTTTTGCAGGGGGGCAAGCCCCCTGCACCTCCCCATGTAGTGGGCTGTGCCCCCCTCCTGCAAATTATATATACTAACTCAAAGATCGCACTACAGTGGAGAAAAGGGTAAACTTACCGATCTTCACAGTACCATGGTCTGCACTCAAAAAAGTTTAAAAACGTACACTTTTATGTTAAATCCAGTGCTTAAATGAAGCAGTTGTTTCTGTCAGTACACAGCCATGATGTCCATTCACATGATACTAGTAGTGTCTGACATGCGTAATTGCTTCTTCATTCTTAATATTCTCAAAATTGTAAATGTTCATACTTTTCAAATTTTGATCTTTTCGTCTCGTTAAAGTAAATTTCAGTTATATGTATATTCGATCTACTGAAGTAGATCCATATATCTATCTACATATATACATATATTTATATATATATATATATATATATATATAGACATATGTACAAAACCTAAGAAACAACCTACAGAAATTCACAAATACACAAAAGAGGAAGCCCAAAGCATGAAACATACATCTATGAATCACAATAGTTCAGTTCAAAAGCCAGTAAGACATATGTTCACACAATCCAATATCCTAGTTATAGCTGACTCCATAGTC
>NC_056730.1:616856216-616909655 GCF_019279795.1 Protopterus annectens
TGATTAATGCGACCAGGATGTAGCCGTACACGGAACAGTAGGTAGTGCAAGTCTGATAACACATGGGTTGACAAAATGTACGGCATGTGTCCCGAGATGGGGAGAGTGTGCAGTGTGTAGGGGTGTGTTCATACCCCAGCTGCGCTCACAGTAAGGATGAGTGCTGTAGAGGGGTGTCAGGTAGGGGAATCATGGTTATGCAATAATGGGCCTAAGTGTGCAGGTGTTGGTTGGCAGAGATGTATTAGGCCCGCCCCGTGGAAGTAATTAATATTCTTATGTGGGCAGAGCAGGCGCCCATACCTCCCAAACCTGAAGAGCATATCGACTGGATAGTCCGTAAACCATAGGGGGAACACATAGGGACTATATCAGTGCCCTGTACTTGATTATCATGGACGTCCGTGATTACAAATCAGAATCGAACACAGTCTTAACTAAACCCTTCTAGAACTAGTGATATTAGGTGGACAGGTGGCGGAATACACGTAATGACTAATGACACCATGTATGAGTCATAAACATCATGTATCTCGACAAATGTGAATGAATACATATGCCCTAGGACTGTCAATGTGTCAGGTTAATAGAGCCAATCATTTAAATGTGTCCCTGAGGGTGTTATTCAGTGTCCCTGATACAGTGTTCATTCTCCCCCATTCATATGTGAGGTCTGCTAGTGAAGGAAAGCGCATATTCTACCGACTACCTTAGGTAGATGATAGCATAATAGGTTGGGGTTACCACCTGTTCGCCTTTGTGAGGGACACTCCCCTCTGGGCAGTTGTGTCCTGCAAAATGAATGTTATTATGGCACATGGCCTGTGATTTCGGGCAAAGAATCCATATATTGTCTGTAGTGGTTGCATAAAATGATTATTTTGTATCTGAAACACCTAGATGTTATAGGAAACAGTATTAGCAACTATAATGCTACAAGAATAACCTTTACTTATGCAAACCAGTGAAGTAGTCTATTTTCTACTGGCTGTGGGTATGTGTTGCCTTGCCAAATCTGACATCTCTACATATAGGCCCTATAGGGCTGCCACCTTTCCAAATGGCCAAAGTGGGACCTGCTCCATAGAAATGTCAGACGTACCAGGTCAGAACATACCTACAGCTGTGCATAGTACATAACTATACTTATTAGCACAAATCAAAGCTTAGTCTAGCAGCTGTCAAGTTGCTTATGCTACTTCACATAACATATAGAAGTGTCATATATACAATAACTGTTACATGCAACTATTATTGAAATGTAGAATATAATATTATCCTGTAATCAGGACATTTGCTATGTCTTGATTATTTTTGCGTGACACATACGCCTAAGGAGGGACAGGTGTTAATCCTAAAGTCTCACTTCAGCCAATTTAAAAGGTGGAAAACCTACAATAGGTATGCAGTAGCATGACCCGGCAGACGGATGTGGTTCCCAAAACACATTTCCTTGTCTGCATTGCAGAGTATCGGTTCCCATGTATCAGCCAGATGGCAGCAGATTGTATGAGGAACACGCATATAACATGATTAACTCACTGGACAGGCCGCCGATTCCGTAAAGTTGAATGCCATGCCGTCGCCTAATGGTCAGCCATACCTGATACTGTAATCATGTAGTCTGATGTAATAGGCATCACAAGGGATCATGCCCACCCAGCATGAGTGACAAATGCAAGCACCAATGTCGGTGCATGTGCAAGTGAGGGAGCAAGTGGGTGTAAGTGTGTTTTGCTACCAGTATGCGAGCATTGCACTGTTAAAGAAATGTGGATTCTAAACAAGTATAAGAAGCTGTAACCAGAGGTCAGCAGTGCTTAACACCGCGCAAACCCATGCACAACCACTCCCAACTGCTGCAATGTGCCTTACTCACTCCGTATCCAATGGCCTTGTTCTGGCCGCAAACAAAGAACCGTCCTTTGCAACTGTTGGTAGCAACATCCTGCGCACACAGCTAATGTGAATTACCAATACACCATGGCAAATATACAGACAATAGACAGTATCACACACATACCATACAGCACAGTCATCCAACAGTATAGCAATGTACCGACAGATATGTCCAGACCACTGGTGTTTGCAGACCTGGCCGTCTTGTGTTTACGTGTGTGAGCATGCCCAGTATGACTATTCCACATGTTGTTGACTGACATTATCATCATATCTTAATGTGTTTGAGCATGCCCAGTATGGTCAACTGGATCGCATGTGTTACATGTCCAGGTAGTCAGTACTGTGGTGCCGACCTCTGCGTTGTACACTGACAGGTGGCATGCTTTGTCTGCAGGGTGTCCATCGGTCATGTGGCATTGACTGTTGCTACATTTCTGCACAGCGTGGGGGGACATCTGACTGTATCCACATTCTTACAAAGCACCAGGGGGGGCGCACATGACTGTTACATGTGTACATTGGAAGGGGGGCACAGCTGACAGTTGTACACTTTTGCTACTACTGTACTGGTATGTCAGGTACTCCATTTCAGTGTGTAGACCTACCTAATGTGCTGGCTAGAGGCATATCAGTGTACTCCAGATCTTAGCTTTAATTACCAAGATATTAGTTTCAGATGTCCTAGCCTTCACAACTTACATCCAACTGCCTGGCCTGCTGTAGTCTGTCTGTGCATGTCTGTGGGTGGGGGGTCATCCATTGGGCATATTCAGAGGCCATTGTACAGCATTTATCTGTGTTGGTCTACACCTGTCCAGCTGGTTGAGACTTGTGTGGGCTGTATGGACACACATGATGTTCAGCACATTACCCGCAGTGGGTTAGGACACTCTGTATACTACTGGCTACTATTGTAACCCCAGTATGTGCTGCAGATGTCGTGGTGCCACTATGGATGTGTACTGTCCGCTGCCTTAACATTCGGCCACCAAATTCCCTTGCATGCTCACATCCATACCATAGCTACAGGTAAAAACACATTCTAATACAACTGCCAATTGGTAGGTTGATTGACTTTCCTTGAGGGTGTTCCAGACCTGAGGATGGTGCTGGAGGGCTGCTTTTGTCGGATGCACACAGTGCACTTCCTATACATGGCTGAGCACAGGTAGTGTCATGTTTGGCATCCCTTTTACTGTCTGTGCGAGTCAAAGAGGGTGACATTCCCTGGTTACCTACTGTGTCATTGCATATGCTATGTGTTTCCTCTTTGCCAAGGCCAGGTCATACTGGGCATGCCTCCTTCCGCCTACTGGGTCCAGCTCAGGTAACTCTCCTCCAAGTCACTCTGTGCCTGTACAGGCCTTGGCATTGGTGGGGGGCTGTGTGGCCCTGCCCCATGCTGTTCCTGCTACAGCTGTTTCTGCAGGATCATATTGTGTAGCATAGCACATACCATAGCAATTTGGGTGCATGTAGCTGGTGAATACTGCAAGGCTCCACCGGATGTGTCCAGACACCAGAACTGTGACCTGAGCATCCCAAACACACGCTCAATATGTCTTACCTGTGTGTGTGCCTCATTATGGCATAGTTGTTCAGGTGTGTGTGCATTTCTGATGGGTGTCATCAGCTACGGCTCCAGTGGGTACCCATCATCCCCCACTAGGTGACCATAGGGGATGTCCATATTGGCAAAGGTGTGGTACAGCTGCAGCAGATACCATATATCAGAATCATCATAGCTTCTAGGGCAGCCAGCACACACATTCAGTATAATGCCCTGGGCATCGCATACGACCTGGCAGTTGATGGAGGGGATGCCCCTGCAGTTAATGTTGGCCCTACCCCGCTCACCGGGTGGTGCTTTGATGCATACGTGCGTGCAAGCTATAGCACCCACTACCCCAGGGTAGTCTGCCATTTGGTGGAAGAGATGCATATTGCTGGTCAACACCTCACGTGTTTTGAGGAAATGTACGTGCTCACTGGCATGTGGTGACATGGCATCCAGGAACTGGTGGAATACTCTGGATGCAGATGCCTGTGAGAGCCCCATGATATCCCCAGTTGTGCTTTGGGAGGTACCTGTGGCTAGTATACCTAGGCTTACACATACCTTGGTATCCACTAGGATGGGTTTCCCTTGGCCGATTCGATGTGTCAGGTGTGGCTGGCACAGCTCAACAAGTGCTCTGCTCGACAGGGGCACAGGAAAATAATTTTCTTGGGTGGCGAAAGCCAGGGTACATTTTTTTGGCTAGGCTTATATAGGCCCTAGGGCCAATAGCCTAGTACCTACCTATGAACCTATGAACAATCTGCTGTAGGAGGTCTCTGTCCACCCCATAAGCACTCCACTATCTCCAGCTCATGTAGCCCCTGGTAGGTTACCCTGGGTCTGTACAGTCTTCTCTGTCTCCTCACTGAGGGTTGTTCGGCAGCATTCACATCCTCACTACCCTCAGCCTCCTGCACATGTTGGTCTATGTTGCCTGCTGCAGCCCTTCTCATTTCGTTGGATTGTTTCGTAAAATTTCCCCGCATGTATACACCGGTGGTGTAGAGTGTGGAAAAAAACCCATGGGTATGGTGCTTGCTCACTTTATCTTAGTGTTCGGGGCCAGGCTGGGCCTGTAATCTGCTGATTGTGATAATTATCACCTGTTTGCCCAGCTTGTTCACCTTGACTACTCTTCTACTGCTGTTGTCCCTCCCAATTGCATTAGGCAGATATAGACACACCCCTAGCTTAGGCATGCTAAGGCAGAAGCAATCCCAAGACACAGGGCTCCATTGTGCATACAGTATGCCTGACACCCCCCCCCCATGCTTTCACCTATATTTGAGTCCTGCACTCAGCTATCTATACACATACACTCTTGGGATCTGCATCACACCCTGGGGATCAACAGGATTCACTATTTTCCATCTCGTTTGCATAGTATTATCTTCTAATGCATAGTTACATGACCTATACTGAGCATCCAAAATAATAACCACTGCTTACTGTCATGCAGATCCGCACACAACTGGTTAAAAACACCTTACTGTCACCTTATTCGATGTCCCTTGTTCTTCCCAGCAACAAAATAACCAGTCTCTACACACCTCAAACCCAGGACCCTGCACACCACAGATGATGTGCTTTACCACTAAGCCATGGCAGATATACATACCTCTGAGGTGATAACGTACAGATCATCCAGCACAGGCATTCAACAGTATAGGACATGTATTCCATCATGTAGATTTATGTGTGCTAATGTCCACATATATATAATATATATATATATATATACATATCTATATATATATATATATATATATATATATATATATATATATATATATATATATATATATATATATATACACACACACACACACACACACACACACACACACACACACACACACACACACACACACATATATACGTAGATATAGAATATACATCACAACAGTGGACCACGTGACACCAAAGCATTAGACAAGAATGAAAAGGAAACCACATGCACCTCCTGCATTATGTGCTGGTGTTACTATCAAGGCAAGTGGGTTTCATTGCGTCACATGGGTTCAGACTGTATTAAGGGTAAGATTAGTGCTGCTGACATTTACTCACCAGACCTATTGGCAAATGTATATGTATGTCTTGCCAACCCAGTCTCTTGGGCGATTGTGACATTTATGGACACTATATAGGAAAACAACAAAACACGCTCCTCAACACATCCTGGAGCTAGCCACTCACAGATACCAACACATAGGATATGACTGCCAAACACACACACCTGTCATGCCTTGGAATAGAACACCTACCTGTCTATTCTATCACACTACAGCATTATGCAGTTACAGAACATGCTACTGAAATTACTGGGACACCGCACTCCCATAGGCGTACTTCTAGGTGGGTGACATCATCAGCAATGGAAAAGATGCCGATAGGGATTGTATGGAGTGTGAGCAGTCTAAAAGCATTATTCTGTCCCAGACAGACAGAAACACACACACACACACACACACACAGTTGACATGGCTGGGATTAGAACACAGATCTAACTACCTTATCACACTACAACATTACGCAGTTACAGAATGTGCTACCGAGATTCATGGGATACAGCACTCCCAGAGGCATACTTCTAGGTGGGTGGCATCATCAGCAATGGAAAAGACAGCAATAGGGATTGTATGGAGTGTGAGCAGTCTAAAAGCATTATTCTGTCCCCTAGCAGACAGAAACACACACACACCAGTGGTGTGATCAGGACAACTGCCTATCTACAGACCACTATTACAATACTACATAGATATGAGCCACGCCACAGACACTACACCTTTCAAGACTGTCAATATTACCTTCTAGGAATGCAGACATTGACATGGATGCTGGCAGTTATGATGTACATACCTGTGAACCAGTATGTTCAATGTAGGAATCCATCCTGAAGTGGGGTATGGCCATCTGTTGCCTGGAGGACCACTATCGCTATACAGGGTTACAATGGCCATGCCCATACATATAGAGGCACATAACCAACACAAGGTGTCACTAGGCATGCTCACACACTTAGTAACACATGGCCATTTGGAATGCACTATGTGTCCATCTACACAACGTCATACTGGGCATGCTCACACACTTAGTAGCAAAGGACTGTTTTGTATGCACTCTGATTCTAAACATGGAAGGGCACAGTGGTATTGATAGTTGTCATTGTTAGCATGAATGCTGCACTACATATATCTGACACTGGTCTTCTACACAACATCTGCTGCTGTCCGTCACCTTAGATGTACCAATCTAAACCTGGCACACTAATACCACCCATGGTGATGTCCTGCCAGGAGTGGCTACTTCGCCCATATAGTGCCATTCATAGACGAACGTCCTGAGACCAGGTTAACACCCTGACACCTAGAGGACAACTGCATTGTATGTGTATGCTAAACAGTGCTAGATGTGTAGCATTCCTAATCACAGCTGCCAATGTAGATCCAACAATGGGGAATACTGACATCTGTGCAGTGAGGAACACCTGGCTGAAGGCTCAGTTTTGCACAATAGCACTACCACCGTATACCTCGGATACAGACATGTGGGCCATAACACCGTTACGGACAGCTCCAGGTGGTGGTGTCCCCACGTACATGAAGGCCATTCACATGTACTGACCAGTACACCCTCAAAAGGCATCACAGATGTGTCAGGTGCAGATAACAGTGCCAAAAGCCACATTCTAGGATGTAGCCCTCAGACATCACTATGTCCTTGGACCAGCAACACACATCCATACATGTAGTAGAACATATATTAGTACAACACCATGTGACCCATGACCAGTGGACTGTACCTAGCTCTACAGCAACTGTGCAGACTACACATGTACTGACACAGTTGCATCATGTGTTATGCAATGCAATGATACCACTGTTTATAACCAGGTCGGCTGTACACATAACAGGGGCCCTGGGTCATATACAGCTGAAACAGATGACTGTTGCTGTACACCAGTAAACACCCTCATGTTTGGATATGACATACATGTACCTGCCATGGATATGAACATGTCCCACACACACACACACACACACACACACACACACACACAACACATATGCACATAGTATAGCTGTTGCTTTCCTTCATGCAGACAGGTGGCTACAGCAATTACACACATGCACATGGAAGGTAGGTCCATGGCTGTTGAATGCTAACAGTACATAAGGTGTGATAGCAATGTTGACTGAGTTAACATTCCCTCTGTACTGGTTACCCATGACAACTATCATATCATACAACAGTCCATGTGTCATGTATGTCATCACACATGTCCACCAATTGCAATGCCTACAAACATGGCTAAATGACAGGAATGTAGGACCTACACACATGTACATGTAGTGGTGTGCATTCAGCTACCATGCGTGTGCAGTAGCTGATGTTTGCAGGTGATCTATGTATTACTACAACATGCAGTTTCAATGCAGCCCCATCATTGCCAACTGTATATGGTGAAATACTAACAGTACGGTAAGATGTACATTAGGTATGGACGGATGTGTGGACATAAAGTGGTGGGCCATCTTTGCAGATGGATGTTTGCTGAAGACAGCTCACAGGTGTGTCACAAGCCGTCCTACCATAACATGTTCAAACACTAAGCTATATTTCTGTTAATTGAAGGGGAAGACATACAACCTACACAGTGGTCAGGGTGTCACTGACTGTAAATCACTTGACACCTGTAACACTTAAGACCTCCCGTGTGCATATATCAGCACAATTGCCAAAGGTAGCGTCGGTACACATTCTAATGTGGGCAATACTTCTGCATGTCTGTCATACGTATCATACGATAGCAGGTGTTTGATTCACAGTACTGCCATGTATGTTTGCTTGTGTGTCCATATATGCCACTTATGGTGGGGCATACATTCCAGTTGTTATTCACACCCTGTACACTGTTGTAAAGATCTGTACATACTGCAGTGTAGAAAGCAAGACATAGGCAGGAGTGGGGTGTGTATCACACATGTGAGCTATCTGTATGTGCATGACATAGGTGCATTCAATTGTGGACTCCACAGTGTGCGTGTGTATGTATGTATGGCTGTCTGGTCCATGGAGTGAGGATGTATGTTACCATAGTGAACAGATAGGACCCCTAACCCCTCCAGGTGATGCAATCTACTACCCTGTTGATGCCGTCGATCTTAGGCATTACTGACTACCTGTACATGTTCATTCTCTGTGTCACGTCATGTGGGTGCACAGTACTGTAATGGTGATTACCACATAGGCAGGGGTCCTCACCTCAACACTATCAAGTGTGTGTGTGTGTGCTACAGTGTCGTTGACCCCATGAGTGTGGGCGTGTTACTGTGTCTGAATACATGTGTGCGAATACCTGTGTGAGTGTGTGTGTGTGTGTGTGTGTGTGTGTGTGTGTGTGTGTGTGTGTGTGTGTGTGTAGTTGTGTGTTCACATCCTGTAATGTGAATGTGTATTACTGCTACACAGTGAGGCCTCAAGCTATCAACTGGCCTCTACCCTTGTCATCAGCTAGACCGCTATGTAAACTCCAGCCCCATGTAACTGTACCTGTGATGTCACCCGGTATGGATGTCACGTCTCTAGCCACTGTAGCTTAGTTCACAGCTCCCATGCTCCTGGATCAGAAGATGTGTAGACATCTTTGGAATGCCAGCCTTTCTAACAGTGAGGTTGAAGCTACAAATAGCATGCTGGTATTGCTATACATGCCTGTGAGTAGTGTACATTTACACATGGGAAACTGCAAACACTGACACTCAACGGCACATGCAATTAGACCTGAAGGAGGGAAGCAGGACATCATTACCAACATGCTGTTACTGTTGTTACCAAGACACATACTGTGAACAGAAAACAATGCATTCTAAACCTGTACTACATGGTATGTCTGCTGCATGTCAACAGTACAGAACAATTGTAATCTACACTTATCTCCCTATTCTGTTCACCCTGTGCATCAGACCATATGAGCATGTCCCTGCACCGATGGTGTGGATGACAGGGATGTGGCACAGGCATCATCATATGCACAGGGTGATAATGTTTGGCAGGGGCCTAGGCTGCACCAGTGGATGACATCATGTGTGTGGGTTAGGGCCTGTGATCTAATTGGCCATGTGTGGTTGTTATGCATGTGAGTGTTGCGGTGCCCTACAGATGTTCCTGGTGTGTGTGTATATGTGTGCACACAGTTCTGCCATGTGTCTGGCCTACACAGGGGTATTATTGACAGCTCCAGACTGTACAGACCAGGTTTTACAGCTCATGGTGTCCGGCCACGTGACCTGTGTCTGCCAGGGGTTGCACGGACACTACCCGGCAGAGGTGCAGATTGGGTACTGTCTGATGACACATGTCCACTGGAACCGTGTCCCTGTTGGGACTGTCCAGGGCCACATCCACGTGGCCTGCTGTGTCCTGGTGTGGACAGCGCAGCACCACCTGCACTGCTGCTGCTACCACCACTATGGGAGTGGGCATGTGAGGTAGCTTGTTCACGTAGACCTGCACCAGGTGACATAGCTGGCCTATGTCCATGTGCCCTACGCCTCACTCCTACCAGATGTTCCAGCACAGACAGCTCATGCTCGCGGATTGTCATGCCACGGTCAAGGATTCCAACCATGTCACCTAATCGTCTGTCCAAAACATCAGCAATCTGCTGTTGAGCATTTGCCAATGCCTGGATGTTGTCATTTAAAGAACGGATAGCAGCCCTCCCCAGGTTGGCCAGTAGCTCCTCGGTACATGTGAGTGGGGGCTGGGTTGCTGGCCCACCACCTGTTGCACCTTGTTCCCTGGCGATTGCATTCGCACGCTGTTTCACACATCTGATCAGGTCTGTGCAGTGTCTGCGCACCTGCTGGTATGTGCGGTTATGGCCACCCACATCATTAACCTTCTTGCGAAGTTCCTGCCACAGGTCATCACGTGCTGTGCATGCTGTGGCACATGGCTAAACAAGACATCATAATTGTCTTGGAGGTAAGGTATAAGGGCCTCATCCTCCAAGCGGGTATAGGCTGGGAGCCTTGCTCGCGGCATATCTGGAAGACATAATGATGGAGACAGGTCACAGTATCTCAGAGATTCACAGAGATGCAGCTGCACATACATGTATATCACATTTATTACATATGAACAGTTGTCTTTGCAAATCTTCATGACACTGACACCACTGACATGTTTGTGTCACACACATGTGACACCAAATGAGGATTGGATATTATCACCATATATGTGTGTCACCTGATTACATTGCTCATACTCCATGTGGATGCTGTCTTGATGTGGGCATGTCTGTTTGCCTGTACTGGTGTTCTTACCTATCAGCACATGCCTGGATGTGTCCACATTAATGCTGTTGACCTTGATGCTGTGTATATGTCACATATCAGCACATACACTGCCTTAACGGACATGACCTGTGACAATGCAGACATACACACGGAAGCCTTTACATGCATGTGTTTTGCCATATACATCTACACTGCACTGTACAGCAGTTCAACATCCTGCCACGTATCACCTGTGTTGCACATCTGATACACATGGTACACTGGCTAGCCGGATTGTATTTGCAGGGATGGTTATCAACTATAGCATGTATGGCCAAGGTCATGTAGTAGTCTGTATGCCCTGGGCCATGTATGAGCATAGGATGTAAGGTTACCTAGCTGTAGCTGACAGCCATGTTTCCGGCGCCAGGTGAAGCAGTGCCACATAACTGATCCAGACAGTTAATGATACATCTACCATACGGTCATCACACCATGTCTGACAGAGGTGAAATGTGCAGCTTTGCTGGACAGGGTTGCATAGTATGGCAGGAGAATGTAAAGTGTATGGTACAAGGATCTGTCCAGCATGTGGCAATCCTTGTACTAGGAAGGTGGATGTCCATGATGTATGTATTTCATATCAGGATATGTATGTGTAGCACGTCCAACATCACAGTGTTGGACATGTCTTTATGCAGGGTAGGCATCATGCTACATAGTGGAGATGAGGATTGTGAAGGCTGATGTCGCCCATCAAAACATGGGCAATACCCCTTAAAGGTGATATGTGATCTGATATTGGTCACTTGAGTGATGAGTATGGCTGTACAATGATCTCCATGTTCATGGATGGCACCCTGTCATGAATAGGGTTGCCTCTTATGACTACCTAATAGGCTTGGTGACATCACTAGCTCAGAGAGGTAAACTGCACAGCACCATCCCTTACACAGTGTCCATTATGTTGACCGCTGCCTAGGTGGTAGTTCATGGGTACAGGGTTATTAACCTAGTGGTGACAATGCAATATGCAGCTGTCAGATTGTGCACATATGTCCCACACCTCACCCGCAAAGCCCATTCTATAGGTTGTCCACAACACTGAGTCAGCTATTGCTCCTAGGTCATAGCCATTCACATACTTACATAGGAAGATACCTCCCATTTGTCTGTGTGGTATGGACTACAATGAGGGGGGGTACAATGAATTAACCCTGTTTTACTGTAGCTGACACTGGTGTGATATGCACATATTACTCAGACACCTTTTGTAGTGTTGGTTCTGTCAACAGTCCACTGGCAGAACACTCCTGTGACATACAAAAGTACATCTAGTATACTGAGTGTAGGTGGAACACAGTATGGGTGATAATGTACTATGACCTGTCACAGATATGATATGCAGTGTGAAATCATCCATACTGTCATCTACATCTGCACTGCTAACAGCATATATGTTGATTAAGGTTCATGGACTTTCAGACCAGACTCAGCATGGCAGTAGTGCAGTGCCTCCCATTATGAGTGGTGTCTCCACTTTGTGGGTTGTGATAACTGTTGGTGTGCACCATTCAGTGTTTTTACAGACTGACATGAAGCTATGTTTTACATGATGTGCATGTGTAGAGCAAACTGTTTTGCCATATGTGTATGATACAACCAGGGATGTGTACAGGTCCCATGCAGCCTGAGTGCACCTTGTACCATCATAGTTATGGTTACAGGGGCTCTGTAGTGCTCATGGATATGTGATTGTGTACCTGTTGGGGGGCAGTGTGTTTATGTTATCCGACACCCTATCTGTATTGCTTATTCATGCTCAGCACTTGTTCAGAACATGTAAGCACTTCATGAGCTACTAATTACTATAGTACTCACTCCTCCTCATTACCTACAGGTAAACACTGTTTGTACTTACATTTCCTGCTTGCTTAGAGTAAAACAGCTGTTGTACACACTTTCCTCACATATCTAGTGGGAAATAGTTAAATATTCAGGCATGTCCAAATGTCAATTCCCAGTGTTATCGCCTGACTATATGATGAATATGGGCATCATGAGGCAATATAGAAATTGTCTCATGTACACAGTCAATACTCCTAGCATACAACAATACAACCTGTGGGTGATGCACATATCTAGCCATGCTGGAGGTAACGCTCTCTCCAATGCAGACTGAACCTGACAATCATGTGGGGATGTTAAACGTTTACACCACACCACACTCATCACATAGTCTCACTAGATCTCCACCACCACAGGCCACACATAGTAAGACTACAACATTTGCGGAGCCTCTCAATACTACTCTGTCTAGGTAACAGAGAACTCCAAAGCAGAAACGCAGGCAGCCCCCATCACCCAACACAACACCAATTACTTATAGCCCACAGACTCAGTGTGCCCATCAATCACAGCCAATAGGGCGATATAACATACCCAACACACTAGTCATAGGTGACTCTATAGGCAGTCACACTGATGTCCCACTCAGCAGGCTACACAAGGTGATAGTTACTGTCAGCTGCCTGTCGGGTAACAGGATCTGCAACTTAACCTATGCACTCAGGTCACTCCTCAACAGGTACAATATGACCGTGTCATTCTCCATGTTAGTGTGAATGCCCTGAGATGTACCTTCCTGGACTACATGTACAGAGGCATGAAATAGCTCTCTGATCTTGTAGCCCAGGCAGGTATCACCCTAGCCCTGAGAAGCATTCGGCATTCGTCCAGACTGATAATGCAGTGCAAGGACTGAATTATTTACTTCAACAATTGGCTATGCATCTGTTGTCATTCAAAGGGTATCCAGTATCTGTCTGCTTTAAATGACATGGTCGACAGAACACAATGCTTTGGCACAGATGGCCTGCACCTGTTGGCCCTGGGATTACAGATAATGTCTAAGGTTCCTGCTGCTCCTATAGAGCCTGTTTTAGGCATGGTTCAAATAACATATTCACCACCATAACAGGAACAAATGAAGTAAAAGAAGTAGATCAACACCACGAAGGATATAACGAACTTTATTCACAGAGAATCCACAGAAATGAGCGCTACAAGGCTTCCAATGCACGCTTCTTCAGATGAGTTTAAAATCTTAGTGAATGCATACACTTTATATATAAAAAACACAATTACTTAATGACTTAATTAATTCAATTATTTGAACATATTATTCAATTTTATATATATATAGTATGCTTCATCTTAAAGCTAAAGTCCATGGTATAACATGCATATCTGGTTACTTTCTATATACCATGCAGTTATTTACGATATTTAAAAAGAGAGAAAGAAAACTGCCACAACAATCAAATCAATTTAAAACATTATTTAGTAAAACTTTTAAACTGTGAAGCAGTCCATTCATAGGAGAACTTTTAGAATATAATAAAATTAAATGTGATGGTCTATGTTCCGTTAGCCATGACGTATCACAGAACAGGGTCATCAGAGCAATATATCAGTAACCTATTGAATTAGTGCAGCATTTATAAACAATAATATATGAAGATTATTGTATGAAATACATTTTAAAAGGCTATGAATGACTCATTAAAAGTATGATTAAAAATATAGTTAAAAATGTGTATATATTCTCACTTAACCTAATCTTTTGTTTTTGATCCATTTGGACAATATATAGTAAATACCTTATATACATCATAACAATTTCGATTAGAATTTTTTAAACATGATATCAAATATAAATCATATCAAATGTATGTTATACATATATATATCATGTGGATAAAGGAAGGGAAGAAGGGGGGGAAGGGGGGGAGGGAAAGGGAAGGGATGAAAAGGAGAGGGGAAATGGTGTGTAGTTGAATTCATTAATAAATATATCAACAATCATATAACATGGAACTTATAATAAGGTCTAATAGAGTATATCTATGGAAGTATTGTTCTAAAATATTATTATAATAGATTAAAAATATATTATAAAGAATAATATATAACAGTTTAAATAATAAATAAGACCTAGCAAGAGACATGTATATACATTTGTCTTGTATGTTTTATGGCATATAAACATGTTGTAATGTAGAAAACTCTTGAATAAAAGGCACCTCTTTCATATTGCATTATAAAAATTGAAATGGTGTTTCAAGGCTATTTATAAATAAATAAATAATAATAATAATAATAATCAAATTATATAAATATATATAAATATATATATATAAATATATATACAAATCTATATAAATATAGCAATAATATAAATATTAAATATATATAGATTAGATGGACGACACAAGTTACCTACAATAAAGTTTGACTTCACTATCACATATATATATTTTTTAAGCAATAGCATAGAGTGAATGGATAGATAGACTATTAAATAATTGATTGTAATGAGCTAACTTTTAGTTAGCAATAATTAACCTGAGCAAAAAATATACATATTTATATATCATGTAATTTAAAATTTTTTAAATTCAAAACCTTACCTAGGTATCAATTTATCTAAAACATTCATAAAATCAATGGTATTTACGTTTCTTTAAGTGTGACCTGATACTAATGTAGCTATTTAGGCCCGGATATTGTTGTGCTCGAAACCTAAAGATCCAATCTAATTCTAAACTCTCTAAATCATTAAAATTGTCACCTCTTCGCTGGTTTATAGGTCTTTTTTGCAGCACTCTGAAAACAAACTTGTGATCCGAATGCTCAGTAATATGTTTAGACAATGCATTTTTAGGGTCAATTTTCTTTATAGCGTATAGGTGTTCTTGGATCCTGTCTCTGAGCCTTCTTGTTGTCATGCCTAAATAAAAAGCAGGGCATAACTCAAAAGTGGCTAAATATATCACATTAGTATCATCACAACTGGCTGAACAGCTGATGTCAAATTCAAATAATAATTCAGGATGTAGAAACTTGTTATTAGTAGAGATCCATTTACATGAACTACATCTTCCACAAGGAAAAGTACCTATATTGCCCCTATTATTAATCCTTTCACTCAATTTCTCATTACATAACATTCTTTTTAAATTCTTTGTATTTTTATATGTGAAAGTGGGCCTATCTCCTATTATGTTTTTTATTTCTTCATTAGTGACGAAGATTGACCAATTCTTACTAATGATATTCGTTATATACTTATTGTCACTAGTGTAACTGATTATACATCTCACTTGTTTCAGATCATGTTGTCCATCTTGTCCTTGAAATTTATATTTATATTTATAATTATAATTGTATGATGTTTTTGGTATATAACTAGAATCCTTAATAAAATTTTTAATAAAATTTTCTTTCATACCAGCCACAGTTAAGGAATTATATCCTCTGTCCAGAAATAACTGTTCTAACTTATGAAATTCAGCATTGCATTCACTTTGGTCCTGACAAATCCTGCGTATCCTTGTGAATTGTCCCTTCAAGATATTAGTGAATGTAAATCTGGGATGCTTACTATCATATTGTAATAGCGTGTTTTTCCAACACTCTTTCCTGTATAGAGATGTAACTAGTCTTCCTTTATTCTCTTTTCTAATGTTTAGGTCTAAGAAGTTGACATTAGAATATGAACATTCAAGGGAAAACCTTAAAAAATCTGTCGTTTTCTCCAAATCCTTGATAAAAATTTGAAGTTCAGCTGGTGTTCCATCCCAAATTAAAAGTATGTCATCTACGAATCTGAAGTATGCAAGTACCTTATAATAATCTGGATGTGTAAATAGGCACGTAGTTTCCCATTTATAGACAACTAAATTGGCATAGGTGTTTGCGCAGGGGGTGCCCATGGCTACCCCCACTGTTGAATATAAAAGGAATTATTAAACATCATGACATTATTAGTAAGAACTATTTCAATCAAGGCATTCAATAAAATCTGTTCACTATTATTATACATACCATGTTTATTTAATAAATATCTTATTGCCTCTAAACCATATGTATTTGGTATTGCTGTAAATAAGCTCTGGACATCTAAAGTGACCAACAAATGCTTATCTAAAATATGGTGTTGTATATTGTTAAGATGATGAATCAACTGATAAGAATCTTTTAATATGGTAGGGATTTCATTCACTAAAGGTTTTAATTTCTTTTCAACAAATATAGAAATATTTTCTGTAACCCATTGATGGCCAACTACTATGGGGCGTAGCGGTGGTGGTAAAACGCCCTTGTGCATCTTGGGTAACCCCTTGATGTATGGTATAGTTGGATGTTCAATGAGGACTGAATTATTTACTTCAACAATTGGCTATGCATCTGTTGTCATTCAAAGGGTATCCAGTATCTGTCTGCTTTAAATGACATGGTCGACAGAACACAATGCTTTGGCACAGATGGCCTGCACCTGTTGGCCCTGGGATTACAGATAATGTCTAAGGTTCCTGCTGCTCCTATAGTGCCTGTTTTAGGCACGGTTCAAATAACATATTCACCACCATAACAGGAACAGGCAAGCAAAACCTGAGGGTAATGCTACTCAATGCTTGACATCTTCATCTCAAACACACTCACCCAAGTCACTCCTTGTAATGGACCACTTTGATATCTGTGCAGTGACTGGGACCTGCTTCTAGGCTCCTGAGAGCACCCCTGCACTACCAGGCTATTACTCATACCACACCTTTCAGTCATGTAACCAGGACCGGAACACCCACGGTGGAGGTGTGTCCATATTTCCCAAGGATATCCACACCTCCAGGCTGGTTGCTTAGCACAATGCATCAGAGGTAATCCAAGTGCAACTAACTCTGACAATAACTGCTATACAAATTGTAGCTTGCTACAGATTCCACACCATACCCCACAGTTAACGGTCCTCACTTCTTGGTGTACTGGAAAGTAGGGTTCAAACAGAAACTACTGATGTGCGACTGACACTACCCCACCATTAACTGGGATACCTAATCATATACCGACACATTAGGCCAATGCTTTCTGGGATTCATAACCTCCAATTGCCTGGATCAACCTATCCACACCACCACCAGTGCCAACAATATCCTAGACCTGGTCATTACCAACATGTGTGACTGGTGTTCCACACCTGGGGTTATCTCCTCATTGGTCAGATCTGAACATACACTAATTACCCTTGTTATCCACATCCCGGCACCACACCCTTTATGGAAAACACAGTAAGATATTTCTACAAAGCCAACTTCAGGCTTCTTATGACAGCAGTATTAACCGTCATGACACCTGTGCAGATGGACAATACAGTTACAACCGCTGAATCATACACAACTGCACTTAATTATCACTTACACAACTGCATGGATCATGCTATCCCAAACAGAGCCATGACAGTACCCACCAGAAAATGGATGCCACTCTGGTGGTCCACTGCCATGGACACAATGTACAACAGAAGGAGGAGACTGTTGCAAAGTAGAGTACAATCCCATGAGTGGAGGAGCTCCCTGGTCTGCCTCAGTAGGAATCTGAGATCCCTTATCACATCCTCCAAAGCTAGCTATGTAAACATTACCACAACTAATTCCAAGGACTACCACAAAGCATTCTAGAGGTATGTCACTACTCTCAATGGCGATACCCACATCTGCTCTGACATACAGCAGTTAGGCACGAACATTACAGAACTGACTGATATTGACAACATCCTGGCAGATAGGTTCAGTGCTAACTGTACACTCATCTCACACCCTAAAAGGCCCATATCTATTCAGGAACAATGCAGAGTCCCTATGATCACAACTACACAGTTCAAAGCTGCACTCTCTAAAGCCAGGAACACAGAATCCATGTGACCGTACAACATCCCAGGCTGCGATTTCCATGAACTTCAGAATTAAATGGCTTCCCACTTGGACACCATATTCTCTAATAACCTTGCATCAGGCATTTCGGCCCTGGAATGGTGCACAGCAACAGTTATCACACTCCATAAAGGTGGCGCCACAATGGACCAGGGGAACTATTGCCCTATACGCCTGACTAGACTGTTCTGCAAGGCTATGGAGCACATCATCATGGATCTCATTCAAAGAGACATTGGTGGCCTCCAAACCTTTGATCCCACCCAGTTTGGATTTGTTAGGACTAGACCATGCCTCCTAAACCTGGTGGAGTCCTTTGAGACAGTTACCAAGGCATTAGATGAGGGTAAGGAGGTCCACACAGCCTACCTTGACCTCTCAAAGGCTATCAACACCATTCCCCATTCTGGTATTGTCAACATACACATCCACCTGCACATCAACCCCTACATCACGAGATGTTATGCAAAGTGGCTCATGGACAGAACCCATACAGTGAGGGTAGCATACCCTAGTTCCTACTGTAAATCAGTTACAATTGGCATCCCCCAGTCCTCGGTCATATGGCCCCTCATGTTCGGTATATGCTTCTCTGAGGTGCAGGCTAGCACAGAAGGACTTACCCTGAATAGGTTTGCAAATGACTGCAAACTAGGGGCCATGATTGATTCACCAGCTGATACAGACACCCTCCATAAGGGTGTTGCTGGGATGGATACCTGGTGTCAATAACATGGCCTCAAGCTGCATGCCACAAGGTGCATAGACATCCCCTTTGGATTACACCAATCACCCGCGGACTATCACATAGGTGGTAGTCCCCTACATACATAAGACATAATAAGGGATTTTAGAACCCAAGTAAATAGGATCCACTCCTTTGATAACCATATTGCCAAGGTGGTGTGGATATCCTTCTACGTGGCCACCCTAATCTCTAATGGGTTTGTAGCCAGAACAAAGGCAGCCATTGTGCCTCTCTACTCATGACTTATGAAACACATTAAAGGGTACAACACCCCATTTGGGATGTACCTTACGAGATAACAGCAACGGCTTTAAATACCACAAAATTAGAACACCAAGAGGATTATTGACCTCCGAAGGATGACGTATGCAGCCCAACTACAGAAACCCCAACTGTACTCATTTGCATACCGCATACTTAGAGGTGATCTCTGCTGAACATACAAGGCCCATGTCCAACACAATATTGATGGATATGCCCCACATAAGGAAAAACCACTGAGAGCCACATGCTCTGGGATATGTACCAAAATGCAACAATGACTAGGAAGTGCTGGAGGGATACATTCCTGACCTGGGCACTCAACATGCTTTGGAACATGATTCCTATGTATATCAGGCAGGGACCCTCAGTAGCACTCTTCAAGAAATACCTTGATGGGTGGATGGGAGACAGACATGTACACCAGGGATCACTGCAGTGGCTCTGCTCTACAGAGGTGCAGGAAATGAATGGCTCTGCTGTTCACAGGCACAGGACACTAACCTAGGGAGGTGCCACAAGTGAAAACACTGTAGTTAGGCTTACAAATGGACTTGGCCAGACAGCATAGTACCTAACTATGAACCTATGAAGCTATCACATGTCCTTTGTGCATGGATAATTGACTATCTCTTCCATTTCAATTAGCTATCATGCTGATACACTGTCTGGTGACTACAAGTCATATGTATCCTGTTATTGTGTATTGTACATGCCAATAGACATACCTGATGTTTCCATAATATAACAGTAATGCTATGTAAAATGTTAGACATATCTACCTACAATACTGTACATTTCACATTTTTGCAACAATATCCCACAATGCAAATCAGAATTGCACAGCAGGACCACCTTAGACATGTTATTCTCAGTTATACGCCCATACATATGCCTACTGTTACAATATATCAACATATACTATCCCCTGTTATGGCACGTACTTGTTGGATAAACCCTGCCACTGACAGCAGCTGGAGTGGAATTGTTGTGTTTAAAGTCCTTATGTAGCATCCCTTGTGGTGTATGAGGTGTTTACCTTGTGGCCCACAGCAGTACACACAATTTCTACGAGCGTTACTATGCTCAGCAATACATCACTACATAATACCTTTTCCCACTATATGCATTGCGTACACTTTAATTAATACAGAACAGGTACTACATACACTAACATACTGACTGTTCTACATACCTTATTAGTATTCTGAATTGATGATGATATCAGTAATATTCCTTTTCTGTTTTAACAGTTTTCTCGTATGCACATACGGTTTGAATGTATGACAAGCCATCCTTTTATACGTAGATACCAGTAATATGTGGTATCCTGCCACCAATTGGTATTCTGGAGTAGATGATTACATGCACATCAGCTGTGCAGCTACTCCATTAGCCAATTACATGGCAACATTGGGGTATAATTGAATACTCCACTTGGGCATTGTCCTTTTGCCCTACCTTCGAGGAAGACGGCCTGGATGTGTTGTTTGTGATGAATTGCAACAGCTGTATGGAGACACACAGAGATATTTTAACTTCATGGCCCCAGTGGATTGTGTGTAATGGCTAGAGAATGTAGTTCTACATGTGAGTGTAGCTGTTATATTAGCCATCTGATATGGGATTATTGCAACCAAACCCTGTAATATCGGTGTCTGTTCCATTGTACAACAGCAACGATTTCACATAGGGCCATTATAGTGTGTCTCTCACAAGGTATGTTAAGGCTTCTGCAGATGTCATACAGTGAGTGGATGTTTGTGATGTTATTACAGTCTGTATTGCAATTGTTTCGGGTGTGGGGGAGATGTAGGTGGATGTACATAGCAGATGAAGGTGTGTAGGACCTGCATTTATACATATTCCATATGTGTGTGAGGGCTCCTTCCCTAATTGAAGATCTATCATTTAGTAGACTAATACTATGGTTACTGCAGGCTTATTCATTAAGCCATTGTTAATTGGTTCCTATATAGCATGCAGGTAATGTTGGTCCTTCAATCCCTTCGGAAATACATCGGTATGTAATGAAATGTTGCTACATGAAAGCTGTCTCTTGTATTACTGTCACAGATATTTGCACTCATTGGAGTTGTGTTGGTGACTGAACCTCTTTGGCTTGAGTTGCCACCTTTTCAAATGGCCATAGTGGGACATTTGCAGGACACACATCGGATTTTAGAGGCCGACACATTCCCACAGTCAGTACAAAGTATAGAACTTTACATATATGCCTATATAAAAGCTTATATTCTTGTAGCGGATTACTTGCTTATCCTGTTTCTTGTTACATGTAGGTATTTTAGATACAGATGACTATTTTATGCAACCATTACATTAAATATGGAACATGCAAAATGTCTCGAGATTGTAGGACATTAGTATTTGTACTAATTTTGGTCAGGACACTACCGCACATAGAGGGACTGCCCCTCACAAGGTGGGACAGGTGGTAACCCTATCTTTAGCTCATGTCCATAGCATATTTGTAATAGTGTATAGACATATATACTCTCCATATCCTTTTTTCATGACATTCGGTCGTGGCGGAATGTGTGATTGCTATGGTCCATGTTGTGTACATATTTGAAGACTTCAACCACTGTATACAGCATACCTACAGATTCAGGAATACACACACTTCCAACAACCACATTACCATTCCCAGACTCCCAAACCCCTCCAATACCAAACACTCAAACTTGCGACAGACAAACTCTCGGAACTAACACAAACACAGAACACACACACAAACACACACAGACACACTGCTACCCATCACATCCAAACAAACCATCCTACACTATGTATGGCCAGGTGGCCATGCCCCCATACACACCCCATGTGGGTGTCTGTGCCCCATACACCACACCTACTGTAATAATCTACCTCCGAGATAGCACAAACAGACACACGAAGCAAACACACACACACACACACACACATTACAGTCCCCTGGAAACACATACCACACTCAGAACACACACTTATACACACTACAGCAATCAGAAATACACTTAAACACAGTACATACCTGGACTGCAGCACCAGAAGCACTAAATAAATGTCCCTTAACATCGTGATAATATTACTCGTGGTTCTAATGTTCCGGTACTGTGGTCTTTCGGTCTTTAAGCCTCGTGATTACACGTGTCGGTATGTAAAGCATTCGGTATTTGGTAGTATCCTATTTATATGTACCTCCATGGTTGTGTACATGTTGTTATCCTATCTCTATATTTCCATATATATGTATATCCGTATATATATCAACATTTATCTCTCTATCACCCTTTCTCTCTCTCTCTCTCTCTCTCTCTCTATATATATATATATATATATATATATATATATATATATATATATATATATATATATATATACAGAGAGAGAGAGAGAGAGAGAACACACCTTTCGTTGGGTACATGGCGGTGTATACTATTTCCCGAACTCCGCCCTTTTGTGTTTTAACCTGTCACAGTACACACCTGCCATTGGTACATTTCAGGTAGCTTAGTGGTAGGTGATTGTGTACATGGTTGCGTGTTCTACTCCTGGCAGTGGTCATTTTACCTCTCAGAGCAGGCACTATTAGTACAAGGGTGAATAACGCACATTTCAGCAGTTCTGGGTAGCTTTGCCCATGATCTACGTGATATTCAGCAAAGGTTAGACCTGTTTTGCGCATATCCGTGTAGTCATGTTTAAACGACGCTTACCGGCACTTGCCGGTGCAAAAACCCGCTAACATGTGCTTAAAAGTGCTCTAATGACCTGTGTCCAACATCCATTATTCAGGACATTGGAATTACATAACAGCCCTTGCAGGTCGTGGAACTGGGAACATGCACGAGACAGTCAGTGGCTTTACCACTGGGGCATCTGGGATATGTACAAGTGTTATGGTGTTTAGTATGTGAACTGTACTATGGCTGTTCCTCCATACTGCAAACAAATGTGTACCTCAGTTAGTTTACATATGGATGATACCTATTAATGGTATGTCCAAGTGATGCTTAATGGATGTGCTCCAGCTATGGGAATTCATGTCACAGTGAGTCACACACTGTAATGTGCTACACCTTGCCACAACCATAACTGGAGAATGCTGGGGTGACAGATACCTGTCATGGGTACTCCCCATGCTTTGGAACTACATCCCTGATTACATTATATGGAGCCCCTCATTAGCACACCAGGGAATCCTTGCAGAGTGGGTGGGGAATAGTGGTTACACCCCAGGGATCCCGCAATTGGCTCTGCTCCACAGAGGGACAGTTAGTTAATCAATGGGATGGCAAGAGAAGACACATTTTGGCTAGGCTTATGAATGGCCTCTGACAATTAGGCATGTATCTACCAATGTACCTAGGAACCTATACATACAGTATCAACACATGCTGTTAGCTTAATTTACTGTTCAGGTGTTGACTTACCTTGTACCAATAGCTGTTGTGTGTGCAATAGTTGAGGGCTGCCTATATAGGATGCACAAAGTAGACCACCTATACATGACAATTTACAGGTGGTTGTGTGTGTCATCCATTTTACTGTGTGTGCAGGTGGAGAAATGTGTCAGTCCATAGGGGCCTACACTGTCAGTGTATGTGCTATATGTTCCCTCTTTGCCAAGGCATGGGCATATTGGGCATGCCTCTGTCTGCCTACTGGGGCTGGCACAGGGTGTTCGTGGTCTGAATCCCTCTGTGCCTGTGGTGCCCTTGGCAATTGTGGTGGGCTGTGAGGGCCTTCACCATTATGTCCCTGCTGCAGCTGTTTCCGCAGGATCATATTATGTAGCATAGCACATACTATGAAGATGTGGGCACACGTGCCTGGAGAGTACTGCAATGCTCCACCAGATATGTCCAAGCAATGGAACCATGATTTCAGCATCCCAAACACACGCTCTATGATGATTCTGGTTTGTGCGTGTGCCTCATTATGGTGTTCTTGCATGGGTGTGTGTGCATTTCTGATGGGAGTCATTATCCATAGCTCCAGTGCATAGCCAGCATCCCCACAAGGTGGCCATATGGGATGTCCCCCCTGACAAATACCTGGTACAGCTGTGAGGCATACCAGATGTGGGAGTCGTGGTAGCTTCCAGGGCTGCCAGCACACACATCCGTGATAATGCCCTGGGCATTGCACATGACCTGGCAGTTGATGGAGTGGTATCCCTTGCAGTTTATGTAGCGCCTACCATGCTCACCAAGTGGTGACTTGATATGTATGTACGTGCAGTCTATTGCACCCAGTACCTCCGGGTAGTCTGCCACATGGTGGAAGAGGCACATATTGCTGGCCAACTCCTCCTGAGTTTGGGGGAAGTATATATGCTCATTGGCATGTGGTAAAATGGCATCCAGGAACTGGTGGAGTACCCTGGATGCTGATGCCTGTGAGATCCCCATGATATCTCCAGTTGGCCTTTGAAAGGTACCTGTGGCTAGTATTCTCAAGCTTACACATACCTTTGTATCCACTGGGATGGGTTCCCCTCTGTTGTTTCCGGCTCTGAGGTGTGGCTGGCACAGCTCAATGATTTGCTGTATGATGTCCCTGTCTAACCTGTAATGCTCTACTATCTCCAGATCATCTAGCCCCTGGTAGGTTACCCTTGGTCTGAACACTCTTCTCCTCCTCCGGGGCCTGGGGTGGTTGTCAGCATCATCCTCCACACCACCTTCAGTCTCCAACACATGCTGATGAATCACAGCTATGGCAGCTCCCAACAAGTACATTGTAAAAGTTCCCTGTCTGTTTACACCGATGGTGCAGTATTTGGGAATACATGAGTGTGTGTGAGGTGCCTTCACACTTTATACTATTGTGCTTTGGAAGCTGATGATGTCATAGGGTGTGTATGTACAATCAGAGCTGCAGGGTATCTTACTTATGTGTTTTACCACAGGTACTGCTATTGTGGTGCCTATTTTCCCAACCCAGGATTGTGTTGCGAAATGTGTTCTATAGCCGATCTACTTCAGGTTTGCTTTGCTCTGCTGTGACAGTTCTCTTTTCTTTGCAATACGGCACCTCCCCTATCCTGTTCTGCAGGTTGCTACTAGCAGCCTTATTAGCTACCATCAATGGCCACTGTGAGTTAATAGGTGCTAATTACTCAGTTGTACTCCAATTACCCTACTGCGGCATTTCCTTATTGTCTTCCCATAACCTTCCTGCTTCAACTGTGGTGCTCGCCGCACACAGCTATTTACCGGGTTTCAAGCACGTTGTCATCCACATACACATGTGCTTTCGGTCACCTTGTGTGCACTCAGCTAAGCAAAGCTATGGCTACATCCACACCCCAATCCTGCGGCTTTGCTTAGCAAAGGGCAACCTGGATTAGCAATGCTCCAATGTGCTTACAGCTACGGTGGCACACCCCTCTGCTAATGTCATGTATACCTCCAGGCCACTCCTCGGTGTTGTACCGCTGTGCCATGTGGTACATCCTTAGGCTGGCGGGATGTTTGCGATTCAGTATTACTTGCCTCATTTGCATGGCATTGACTACTAATTCATAGTTACCGTGCCGAACACAGACCCTTAGCGACCCTTGCACCTTGGTTGTGGTGTAGCATGCATACCATTGACTATTATGGCGAAATCATGATTTGTGTTACATTGCAATTTTATGACATCTGCATATATTTTCCTTGTGTTCTTGTTTGTGCACACATGCCCTGCAGTTGTACTTTGCGTTAGTGTAGCCATGGCATGAAATGTTATTTTTTATGTGTTGTGCGTGTTTTTTATGCCATTGTCTGTATATTTAGCCATTGGAATATGTTAACTTTGTAATACGTAAGTTTGGTCTGCTTTCATGGCTCCAGTGTTCTGTTTAGAAAAATGTAAACTGTTTTTTTTGGTTTACATTTCTGTATGGTTACGCTACGCCTGCACCATTTCATGAATCGCTATGTACCTTCATTTGCCTGTTGCACTACTGCACATGGGGTGATTTGCATACATGAGCTGAGAGCTGCACAGATCTGGCATACGCTGGTAGTGCACATGGAACTGGATCGTACCTGAATCGCTTGGCGGTCATATTTGGTGTTAGACCACCTACACTACGCCTGCACCTGGCACAAGCTTCATGAATCCCGGGGAATATATATATATATATATATATATATATATATATATATATATATATATATATATATAACTCAGGGTATCAGATGCCACATTTTCAGATTGTTTATTAATCATTTGCATGGCATGAGCATAGCCATGTGTATTTTAGGTGATCTTTGAGAATAATTTTGAAACTTGGCAGGGGACAGAGTTCTAATCTTTGTAACATGGCTGAAATATAAAAAGTCTCCAGCTACATTGTATGATTTGGTAGACTTTAGAAATAAATGCGTGCTGGATTGTAGGTTTATGATAGGGGTATATTGAGAAGTATATAGGGCTGGGCAATCATCAGGATGATAGATTAGCTTATGAGCAGTCACTAGGTATACGTATAAAAAGTGATTTAGCAACTCAAGCCAATTCAGTTCCTTTAAGCCAGTATAGTGATGGACATAAGAGAGGAGGTTGGAAACAAATTTAGCTATTTTGTTGTAGCATGAAATTAGTTTAGTTTTAAATGCAGCCTTAAAGTTAGTTAATTTGGGAGAAGCATGAAGAAGACAGATAAGAAGTGTATGGTTTATAGGGTGTTTCTGCTTGCCTTGGTAAAGTAAAGCTTTGATCTAAAGAGGGTACCTAATTTTTTAATGTGTTTTCTGTATGACATTGTTGAGATCATGACCAAACTTGATGTGTTTGTCAATTATGGCACCAAGAAGTTCTGTTTGGGTAACGAGTTGAAGGGGTGTAGTATTAACAGAGGTTATGATAAAATTATGTTTCAGTTATGAGATACTTTTAGGAGTAAAGAGCATCAGTTTTGTTTTGTTAGGGTTGAGAAGTAGTTCAGAGTTTAATAGCCATCATTCAATGGAAAAGAATGAGTCTTGAAAATTTTTTGGGGAGAATGGAGGGGATAGGTGCAGAGCAGATGAAGGTAGAATAATCTGCCTATTGTATTAGAGATGAATGTTTAGGGGCCTTGTACAGCAAGTTGATATAGATATTAAATAGGAAAGGACCTAGGATAGAACCCTGTGGAACCCCAAAAGAGGTTGGAAGAAAAGAAGAATAAGTCTGCAGCCATTTGGCTGCTTGTTTTCGATCTGTGAGTTAGTTGTGAAAACAAGATAATGATATATGAGAGATTCTGAGGGAAGAGAGGTGATCAAGGTGTTTTTGGTGTTGAACTGTATCAAAAGCCTCAGAAAGACCTCAGAAAATGGAGAATACTTGCTAGCCTTTGTTTGTCTCACTATTAATTGTATTCCTGAAGCTAAGAAAGGATGTTGTGGTGCTATGATAAGGTCTAAAACCATGTTTTGAGTTTGAGATGGGATTGTTTTAAAGAATGAACCCAAAAAAGAGAGAAAACCTTGAGATAAGGAAAAACCAAGAACCAAAATGCTCATAGTAGTCCCAAAACGATAGCAGGGCTGGACAAATACCCAAGTAAATGTGAAAATAATATACGTTTATTTTAAAGAACATCAGATGATATATTTATAGTATGGAAAGGTTGTACATTTGAGCTCGAGAATTTCATTGCTTTTTTAAATGCATCTACAAATTTCTTAAATTTTACTTTTTCCCATTCCAATGAGAGAATTAATTATTTACACATCACCTTGGTTAAAGATGTAGATAACTTACTTACTCTAATACCTTTTTTATACTATAGTAGCAACAGTCCGTTTTTACTAATAAAGTCTTGTCTATGTTAGCAAAACTGAACAAGCATTAAAAAAAAGCACATTTATGAACATTATTATGATTTTAAAAACTTAACGGTACTAATGCTGTATAGCTCATCTGCCCACACAATAATTTTTTTTTTTGCACTGGAACAATTTTACCAAATATAAGATAGAGGGTTGGGAGCAAACACTTGAATACCCTAACTCACCTCCCAGTTTAAACGACATGGTTTCACTTAGCAGTGCATTAAAGATGTTTGCATCTAAATTGTAATAATATTATTTTTATATTTTATATTTTAAGTCATGGATTTGATATTGTATTTATTAGTGACACAACTTATTGTGGATGGTGTACAGATTGTCTACTACTTATTTTATGTGTTCTAGTGGAGGATGTAAGGAGTTGTGTGAAACCATAAAAGTGTACAGGGGATGAGTTTATTTCTGAGATGGTGGACCACAATCAAAATCGAGGTCTCCTAGAATAATAGTTCTGTGTGGTATATTGTTGGTGAACCGACTTAAGATATCCTCAGCTACAGTGATATTGTTGCCTGAGGGGATGTAGAGAGCAAAATTGTGTAAGATATTTCTGCAGATTTAATCTAAGTAGGGAGAATAGACATTCAGCTTTCTGGAAAATGGGGATAAGGCTTGCAATGCAAATTATGTCAAGAGTATTTTTGGGTATTATGGCTACTACACCTGCACACGTTTTTGCCTGTCAAGTCTAATGATATGGTAACCGGGGGAGGGGGAGTATTTCATCATCTGCAACTTCATCTTTCAGTCAGGTTTCAGTAATTATTACTATGTCGGGGAAGTATTTAGCTATGCATGTATGCATTTCTTGAATTTTGTTGCTAAATCTCCTAAGGTTTGCATTAAGACATAGCAAACCAGATTGTCCCAGAGCAGTTTCAGGCAGGATGAGATTTTGGTTGTTTAGTAAAGATGGGTTCTGGAAATGTAACTGATTTGGTTCAGAGTTTTGGTGTATATCTCCACTAAGCAGAAGTAGGTTGTTATTACTGCAATAGTAGGTTGGATGTTTGGATCTAGGATTATGTTTATTCAGATGAAGAGAAGAGTAGAAGTGGGTTAGGAGATTTCTTGGTAATATATTGTTTAAGAGAGAGAGTTTTGGAGATATTTATAGGAGAGGAGATATGGAGTGGTTAAGTAACAGAGTTTGTGGGCCATGTTAAGGAAATGTGATTCATAAGGGAATTAAATGGGATTTGAGTTGATGGGAGAGGTTATTTCTGGCAGTATACTGATCTGTATGTCAGTATTGTTGGCAAAGAAAGGGATAGGCATGAGAGAAAGCTGCTTAGTAGCATTTGGGGTGTATGGGATTCAATGTAGTTTAAAAGAGAAGAGTAAGGAAGTGATAAATGACTTGAGATGTACTTTCCTGGACAATATGAACAGAGACATGATGTAGCTCTTTGACTATGTGTCTGAGGCAGGCATGAGATACATTCAACCTTCACCAAGAATGATCCCAGAATATGAACAAAAGATAATTGACTTCAACACTTAGCTTAGCTTCTGATGTCATTTAAGAAGGTATAATGGTACTATATATACATATAGCTTGGAAAGAGATGGTACATAGGCCACACTGTCTTGTTAGGGATGGCCTGCACCTCTACCTCCAAGTCTTCTATATACTGGCCAAAACCTTGTCCACCCCCATGGTATCATTATAGGTAAGGTCAATCTTCTAAATTTTCCAACATAACTAAACAGAATCTGAAGAGCATTGGGTTTTTACTGCTCAATGCCTGGAGCCTATACAAAAAAACTCTATACCCTGCAGGTGCTGCTTACCATGGAAATCATTGACATATGCATTGCAGAAACCTGGTTCAAGACTAGTAAAAGCACTCTAGCGGTGCAAGGGTTCAATGCCTATCACTTGTACAGACCCACTGCATTAGACAAAAGTCCTAAAGGCAGAGGAACTGCTATATTCTTAAAAAACAATCTCACTTCCAGATTCATTAGACAAGAAAATGATGTTGAACTCCTCTAAGTCCAACTTACTATGAACAAAATCTCTTATCACATTGCAGCTAACTACAGGACCCCTCTATGACCCCCTTCAGCACATACATCCTCAATTACCTGTATGGAGTCCCTATGAATTAAGCCAAATGCCATTCTTCTTGGAAACTTCGACTATCCTTCCATTAACTAGGAGACTAATACATCATGTTTATGCCCAGAGATTCCTAGACTTCATCAATGCAGACTGGACCAGTTAGTCCACACCCTAAACAGGAGTAATGAAAACCTGGATGTGGTCCTTACAAATATGGTGCAGCTCTGCTCCCCACCAGTTCTATCCTCTTCCTTGGTCAACTTGGACCACATGTAAATAGATGCATAGCTGCATTTGCCCCCCTCGGAAATAAATAGTGTCAAATTCAAAATAATTAGTTATGGTGAAAACTTAATATAAGCAGGTTCTATAATAAAAGAAAAAAAAATAATTTCAGACTAAAATAAATCTACATCTAACAAGAAACCAAAGACACTCTTGGTAAACTAAACAAGGAACTGATTAAATCAACTAAAGCCAAATATGAGGTAAAATGGCCACCCTGGTGAAAGATAACCACAAAGCCTTCATTAACTATGTTAGAAACATTGGAAACCATACTTGGCACTGTGCAGAGCTAATAGTAAATTATATGCCATATTCAGACCTGGAGAACATACTATTCTACTGACTGACAAATTTATCTCTAATTTCACCTCAAATCCCCTCCAGTATCCTCAGACCTAATACTTGCATCTACACCCACTCAAGTCTCCCAAGAACAAGTTTTCAAGATGCAATCAAAGGCCAAGAGTACCACCTTGGGGATTCATTAAGAAGCAGGTACACGCTATGCATAAAACAACATGACTGGCCATCTTTGCATGACAAACAGCATTGCTCATCAAATTTGCAAAACACAAAGCGACTGTAAACACTGAGAAGCAATGGTGATGACCATGTTGAGGTGCAATTGGCCACAAGCACACAGTATAAACACCAGTTGGTAAATAAACTCACATGATTTTAAAAGTGAAATGTTGATAGGAGAAGAGTGTGAATTTATCACACATTTTTTCAACATGAAAAAAGGCTACAGCTGTATGTATTGTCAATAAATACCAACAAGTATAATTCAACCATCTTTATCACAGTGTCACCACATTTTATACCACATTTAAAAAGGATTGAGAGAGACATGAGGGAAGCTCATAACTAATAGGGGCAGTTGACAGGTAAGATAACAGTTGGCAAGGGAAGCTGATAGAGTAGTGGACATTGCATATACTGTAGATATTGCACAATTAGATAACTTCAATGTCACTGTCTTGGACATTTTGAAATTAAACAAAGGCTGTAATTTACATAGAAATTAAATTGTATTTGAACAGATACACAGGTTAAACAACTTTAACCTTTTCCTTGCCTTATATGTAATAAATAAACAAAAATGAAGATGTAATGGCAAATTATATGTACAGAATGGTGACATACAGGGAAGACTAATGTGCATTTGTACAAACCTTCCAATACAGTCATTGTGGAAACAGTCAGTTGTGGCAGCAGCCTGCATGTTGTGAATGGTAGGAAGTGAGGCAGTTAATACATCCCAAGTAGTTATGTAGTGCAATAGAGAAGGCGCTGCCGCATATACTGTCACCTTAAACAGCATATTAACAGAACACTATGCCACAATGAATACTTGCAGATGTCTAACTATATCAGATAGGAAATTAATATAATCTCAAAATGAGGCATGTGGTCATGTGACAACATGCATGTTATTCAAGGCAAAAATAATGTAGAGTCACTTACTTGACATCTGGGTTGCATTTGAAGGAATGTCAGTATATGCCAATGGATATGATATAGGTATGTGTTATAGGAAGACTGCACATGGATAATTAGTTGACAGAGATAATCCAAACAAAATTTACATGGTAGCAGTATTGTGCAATGACATCTCTGTTACTGTTTCAACTGTCATTTCAATATGATTGTAGTATAACACATTTTTAGGAGTGTAACATCATATTACATGTGTACTTCCTGCTACAGCTGCCATACAATACACATTTAAATATTACATATCAGAATGCTGTATAGCATCACGTTACAAATCACATTCTCCCTTTTTGAGCACATTTGTAATACCTTCATGAAAGTACACAACCATAACTCCCAAACAGGTGCAGCATTAACATCAATTAGTAATTGAACTCTTGAAACTTTACATTTCACATACAATAGCTTATAATAATGTTGATATCTTCTGTGCATTGGTCACTATCTCCATCATGTGGACATTATCAAAGCCAAGCTAGCAGAACCAAATTCTAGTAAGTTTATGACAAATAATAACAAATGGCAATAACTATTTCAAAACATTGATAACTTAATGTGTTTTTTGATAAACTGCATGCATCTAACGCATCATTATAGTGGGCATGATCATAAGTAATTATAGCAATGAATGCATAAACATTGCCTACCCATCACATAACTATAAGTAAGTATCATACTACAGGTCCTATCACACTCTGTGACAATTTTATACCATGGCACACTAGAAGAAATTATGAATAAGTCATTCTTGCCTTTAACCACTATATTGTGAACAAAATAATAAAAGATATACATCAGCATAAGCTAACATATGCAATGCATGTCAAGTTACTCTTGCCCTGTGCACTAGCTGATGACACCACATGAGAATTCAAAAAGCAATTGTCATACATCATGCACTTGAAGGGATAACCTGAGCATCGTGTCATAATGTATACACCTTTCATAAGAGGGGTTACAAAAATTCCCCTTTCTCTCCACAATAGTAAATGTTTACATTAAGTCATATAATAAATAGAATTGCCATCTTTTGGGTAGGCCACTATTGTCTGTCAACAGTGTTTTGTATGTATATATATATTACCAGATTTGAACACCTGCTTATCTAAGTCCGCATGATATATGTCAGTATTAATTGCTTGAGCCACAGCAGAAGTCTTACTGCTAGTGTCAAAGAACACATCTTTGAATGGGATGACTTCATCAACATGCTGAAAGGCCTATATTTGAACTAAAAGGGATGGAACAATTTGGGGGGAATGTTAAATAAGGAAATGTTTCATGTCACAGCACTAGCACATGTTATGTTGACCTTGCTTGATTTGAACAGCTGCTTAGAGACAGTATATTGACAGCACAGGCCAAATGTGAAGTTTTACTACAAGTGTGGGATGGAGCATATTTAAAGGCGTGATATCATCATAGTGCTAAAAGGTATATGTGTGGCTTAAAAATAAGTGAAAGAGTAGAGTGACATCTCTCCCATTGTCAAGATCTTGCCTGAGTGGAGGTGTGCATACCACATTTGTTGAATAATCCAATTATCCCTATCAAAGTAGTAACACCCAAACAATATTTAGGAATGGTAGGATTCAAGCACCTGTTTACCAAATTCCACAAGGTTGACAACATTATATCAATTTCTAGTGCCACAGGATAAGTCTTATTGCAAATGTGAGATACAAAACATCTGAATGATTGGCCTCATCAGTGTTAAGTAAAGCAGATGCCTGAGCAAAAAGGGAATGAAACAGATGGGAGAACTTTCCCAGTACAAATGCACATATCAGATCTGTAAGTGAAACCATTACCTAGCTTCAGAATCACATATGAACACACACACACACACACACACACACACACACACACACACACACACACACACACACACACACACACACACACACAGACACACACACACTAATACAAGTGAGTTATTGCCAGATTCGAAACCATACTTATCTAAGTACATAAGTTAGAGTAAAGTGTATAATCCACCAGTACCACATGAAAAGTCTTACTTCAAGTGTAAGGTAGGGCACATTTGAAAGGATTACATCATCAGTGTGTAACAAAACAAATGTCTGGGCTAAAAGAAATTGAAAATGATGGGTGAGCCCTCTCCCATTGTAAATCCACATATAAGATCTGTGGGTAAAGTCATTCCTACCCAGCTTTAGAATCACACACACTGATATAAGTGAGTCTGGATTCAAAACACCTACTAATCTAAATACACAAGCTAGAGTACATTGTATCAACTGCCAACACCACAGGAGAAGTCTGACTACAATTGTGAGATATAGGGCATTTGAATGGATGACCTTGTCATTGTCTTGCAGAGCAGATGTTTGGCCTACAAAGGAATGGAATTGATGGGGAGCCCTCTCCCAGTGTAAATGTTTCTCCTGACTAGAAGTGTACACATCAGATCTTTGGGTAAAGCCAGTCCTGCCAATCACTACAGTCACATGCACACTCATATTAGTCAGTTACTGCTGGATTTCAGCTTGCATCTATCTAGGTACATAAGCTGGAGTACATTGTATCAACAACCTGTGCCTCAGGAGTAGTCTTAACTACAAGTATCGGACAACACATACATGTACTGTGCATCATATGTTTGAGTGAATAAGAATGTGTCTTCACAGGTAGACAGAACAACAATGCATTGACCACAATTCATTACACACTGTAGAGAGGACTCGTATATCAATTCATTCATGGACATTGTGGTAGTGTAAATGATATCTAGGAGTTTCACATAATTGTGTCTTGACCATGTATATGGCGGATGATAATTACTGTTGTCACACAATGGAGTGACATACAAACATTCCTGACTGTTCAGTTTAAGATCATTGTATGCAAATCTTCATTAGTTGGTGTGTCATTGTGAATATTTTATAATGTGTGTAAAATGTGCAATGTAAATACAAAACACACATGCCAAACGTATGAAAGCACACTACTTAATATGTCTCCAAAGGTTCCACCCTTCTGTACATCATTTATAAGTCTAATGTGTTGGAGTGTAAACATAATGTACAAACCATTAAAATATGGACAAGGAATACAAGCCACTGATATTACTTTCTTTTAATCAAAATCACTTACTGAATTGCATTGTTACAAAGCTCATTTACTTGAATGATGGCAAAGTATTAGAGCTTGTATAATCATGTTTTGAGTTTTTGAACTTAGAACAGCAATTAGAAGTGGTCTATGGTGCTCCATGCCAAGCTTCATATAAATAAGGAGTGCAAGCATATAGGCAGTTATGACTTTAGCCATTTTAGAACATATATATTTCATGTTAGCATTTTCTGTGTTATCAGTTGCACGTTATTATCATTGCAGTAAAGTATTCATTATATGGATGGTACAGGAACATACTTACACTGTCTTCATAATTTCTGAATGTTCACATCTTTAAGGCATGCTGCTGTGTTCCTTATGGAATATATTTTTTGTTTATCACATCATAGACTACTGAAGGTACTACATGATAACATGTATCAGACTTTATATCTTTCAAGAGATGCAAGCTAGTGTCAAATATTTTTCATCCGAGTAGCTTCTAAGTGTATAGGTGCAATGGTTTAACCTGTGCCTTGAAGTTTTGAATTTGTACCCCATTAATTCTTGCTTTGACCAGAAGTCTGGCACTTAACAACTCAGAAGGTATGAGCAGGGCTGTGATAATTGTGGACCACATGAAGGACCAAGCAGGATACTGATGGTAGGACAGCACATATATCTATTATTTCTCAAGGCAAAATGTTACAATAAATTAAAATTCTGATAATTTTAGAGCAGGTGCTGGATTTCAACACCTGCCAGTATGCATCAGCAGTCTACAGATGTGAGCATTAGCTAATCAAACCACAAAGAAAGGCAAAGGTCAGGTGTCACAACACATACATTTGAGGGTACAATGAAAGCAGCATGAAAGGGAACATGTGTACAGCATACCTCATAACAGGAATGACAATTGTGACATCCCGAATTGTGTGCATTCAACCATGCAGACTGTTCAATATACGAAAATAATTGTCTCCTCATAGTTCTTCTAGTCTACCTTTCTATAGCACAGAGAAGATAAACACAGTAGTATTAAAGGCAGTATACTAATGCAGCCAAAGCCAAAAACTAACCAATTTTTGCTATAAGAAGCATACCTGTCAGCTGTCCAGATATTCACAGAATGTCCAGATTGTTGCCTCATATTTTTGGTCTGTTCCTCATAAAATTTATGGTTTTCTGGAAAATGATTAAAGATTGAAGTTGATAAATAATCACATACATTTGAGTTGCAGACTTCATATCCTTTATAAAATGTATGCATGCTAATGCAAAACTGTTATTCTAACAACGTTCTAAGTTTATAAGAACAATATTTAAATCCGTCCCTGTTTTGGGTCTTTGTCTCCCATTGTTTTAGGCTTTGAGGAGATTTTTTGCACTAAGACGTTGAGAGGTGATGTGAACTGTCACTCACATTCAGCTATCATCATGTTTGTGTTGTGCTACTGCATTCTTTGTCATCAGTATAATTCTGTCATTATGTGTACAGTAAGGTTTTTAAAATAATGAGCAAGCAGAAGTAGGATGGTTGAACCATGAGTAAGATATAAGCAGAATACTGGTGTGTAAATTACCTATGTCGCCAACATTGCTACATATAATATTAATATGATGTCACATTAAATAATGTTTGAAATACATCTAGATAACAACAAATGACACTATGCAAAATAATTATCTGAGTAGACCATACAGAAACTCATACTTCATATAGTAAAACTCATATTTCAGATGACAGTGACAAAAGGGAGAATGTCGGCATAGGTTTCATCACAGTAATGCGAATTGTAACATCCCATAAGGTGTACATTATATTACACATATAAGAGTGACTTTTTATTTCCTACTAGTGTGGTTGAAGGTAAAATCTTCAGATTTTGCCTTAGAATGTAAAACACCATTTACTAGTATCTATCACTGCTGTGTAATGCTAAGTGTCACTCAAATGCTGAGGAACAAAGGAGCTGGAACCATAGGGTAAGGGGGGGCACCCCCCACACACACCCTTTTACAGCTGCAAGATCATCTTGTCTCTTGGGGAAAAAACAAAAAATTAATGGCTAGCCTGATCCCAGCACTAAGTGACATAGGAAATTACCTAGGACCCCCATGGCAGGGGATGTACCTTGGCCATGAGGCTTCAACAATTAAAAAAATAAACTCCATGGTGGCAGCATCGTCTTTAAGGTGGACCCATGCATCATTCTTCTTTAGAAAGGTCCCGTGCTTCTGTGCATGTATTCCTGTCCACCCATGGTGTGTGTGTGTGTGTGTGTGTGTGTGTGTGTGTGTGTGTGTGTGTGTGTGTGTGTGTGTGTGTGTGTGTGTGTGTGTGTGTGTGTGTGTGTAAAATGTCCCAGTTAGGTATGTGTGTGTGTAAAATGCCCCAGTTAGGTATATCTGGTGGTTAGTGTTACTCAGGCTCAAACCCTGTACCCTAGGTATAAGGTACAAGATCCTGAATTCTCTACCCATACCACCACCACCACTTGTGATTCAAGGAGTTCAGTCTATAGCGTTCAACTGTCCACATTTTCACAGAATATTTGGCTCATATTTTTGGTCTGTTCCTCTTAAAATTTGTGTTTTTCTGGCAAATTAGTGAGATCTGAATTCACTAAATAATGATAGCCCTTTAAGTTTTAGTTTTCTTATCTTTCAGGAAACACATGGTAACACAAAACACTTTATTCCAGCAGCTTTCTAAGATTATACAAGCAATGTTTAAAATGTGTCCCTGGTTTTGGGCCTTTGCCCCCCCCCCCCCCCTGCAATGAATTTTGTCTTTTTCCAGATTTTTTGTGCTGCAATGTTGAGAGATTTAATTGAGTGTCAAGTGGATTTTACAAGCAGCTGAGAGCTTCAGGGGAAAATAAGTTTAGTGCTGCATATGATAAGTCTGCTTGCATTGTTATTAGCACAACAGGTGATATACTTGCTTTTGAAATAGAAGGCTGTGGGTTCTACTCCTACAGTATGCAGATGGATTGCTGATACTATACTGTGTTGTACTTTAAAGGGAGTGGCTGCTGTAGTCCTGTGAATGCCCTCCTTTGGAGGAGTTACCTAGTAACTATGAACCTGTTATCAGTTTGTCATCCATTCCCTATTGGCATATTACTTGCTTATCATATTTTTAATGTAACACAAGCAATTCTTCAAGTGCAACAGGCACTTTTATTTGTCATTATTGGTTGGAGAATTTTGTTTAATTGCTTACTGGAAAAATGTTCAAAAGAATAAATTTAAAACACGCTCTAACAAGTGTGCTGTATTACACAAGGAATATAATTTAATACAATCAATGCATGGCCCTAAAAATGTGTAAGGAGCCTATGGATTGAAAACAACCCAGAGGTAAGCTTAGTTCTCCATTGGCCAGATGCAAAATGAATGTGGGGTTTTCATGCTGTTTCAATGAATGTGGGTTTCAAGGGCAGAGAAGCTAAATCTGTTTTCATTGTGAGACTGTATTGTTTGTTTAGCAAATGGCTGTCAGTGTTTGTGCTATTTTATTTCAATATCTGTAATCATTGTAGAAGCAAATAAGAAAACAGTATGCATGCTGACAGGTTTGAATAGTGTTTATGGTAACTGAGGAGGAATAGCCAAGTAATGGAATACTGGAGTGGCTGGGGAGGGGGCTGCTGCTGGAGCGGTAGGAGATTGCTGCAGGACGGGCTTCTCTGGGGGGCCCAATCTGTTACCCTGCCTAGGGCCCCATTTAACTATAAAATGATCAGAAGTTGGAATGATCAGAAGTTTGAATGAAACAACAAAGTATTAGTTGTAAAAAATAAGCACTTTATTTCCTTTATTGTCAAACACAAAATGAAAGTGCTTATTATTTTTTACAACTGACACTTTGTTGTTTCATTCCAACTTCTGATAGTTTATGGTTTTCACTGTTATTTAATAATTAATAATAATTTATAACAGTCATATTGTTGAACATGTCAGTGCAGTTCTGTGGATTGTGGACCTCAACTGAAGAGGCAGCAGACCACCCAAGTACATGCTGGGCAGTCATTTATGAAGTAACAGCAGTAAAAATGCTGGTGATGATGGTGATAATAAAATAAGACTTAATGCAGCAATAAACTGGAATAATTTCGCTGTTACTATGTTTTCAGACGTTAATACAGTTTCTTCCTTGCCTTAACTCATTTTCTTTTTTCACTAATGCAAGTCGGCCCCAGTTTTGTTAGATTTTTAAAGTAATGCCAGAAACATTAATTTATTTAAAAGAACAATAAAAATATGGTGTGATTTTTATTCTGCTTATAAAAAAGTTTATTAAAGCTTCTTGCCTGACTTTAAGCCTTCAGTTAGGTTATTTAGTATTATTTTTGGACTTGCTCAGTTTTTATTTGCACTTTTTTATCTAATTGAACAAATGAAAAAAAATGCAACAGGTCAAGCTTGAAACTGATAAACAGCTTTTGCTCACATTTCTTATTTAAACTTCAAAACCTCATAGCTCAAGGGAAAAAGCCAAGACCATAATGGGTTGGAATAAAGATCAAAGGCCCAGAATCAGCGACAGATTTTAAATATAACATTGTTCTTATATGCTTTGTTGCTAGAATAGCAGGTTTTGCATTAGCTTGCATTTTCTGAAAGAAGTTTAGAAGTCTGAAACTCGTGTCTATCATTATGTTTTGCAATCCTCATAAATTTGCCAGAAAATCCCACACATTATAAGGGACAGACCAAAAATATAACACAAAATCAGGGACAGTCAAACATATGCTCTGATCTCTCAACCTCTTAGGGTAAGAATTGGGAGAAAGAGTGTGAAAGGCTCAAAATCATGGGCAAATTTTAAGCTGTACTCTTGTCACCAAAGCAGGGTGGCCACGGTGGTGCAGTGGTTAGCATTGTCGCCTCACAGCAAGAGGTTCTCTGGTTCGACAGGTGATCTGCTGTGGCGACCCCTAACTGGGAAAAGCCAAAAGAAGAAGAAGAAGACTCTTGTCACCAAAGCAATGAATGAAGGTAGAACAGTTCATACCACATTACCTTGACCTGGCCAAGCCTTTTGACATAATCCCCTACTCAGGTACAGTCCAAAAGATGAATAATCTAGGAGCAAACACTTACATCACTAGCTGGATTTCCAACTTGCTCACATGATGCAGGGGATCAAAAAATGGGAACTTACCTCTAGAAAGGGACCAGTCACCAATGGTGTCCCCCAGAGTTTGGTGCTGAGATTTTTTCTGTTTGGCATATACATCTCAAAAGTAAAAGGAAATACCAAATGGCTTTGGCCGACTAAGTTTGAGATGTCTGCAAGCTAGGAGCAGTTATTGAATTTCCAAATGACTTAACCACCATGCAAGAAGGTTTGTCCCAAACAATAACTGTTGCCAGAATCATGAACTGAAACTAAACTCCAAAAATACATTATTGTGTCCTTTGGGAAGTCATCTACTCCAGGAAACTGCCAAACTAACAATACCCCCTGAGAACTGACCAGTTGTTCGGTATTTGGGAACTTGTATGTACAGTGACCTAACATTTGACAAACATGCGCCCAGAGTCCTAAGAAAGTCTTTCTATATTACACAGCTTATAAACAAATTGATTGTGACTAGATCTAGAGATGTTATTGTCCCACTTTACAAAGCCTTCATTAGGTCAATCATTCTGCATAATACCCACTTTGGCATGTATCTGTCCAGACCCATGCAACAACTGGAATACCCACAGAGATACCTTACAAAAAAGGATACAAGTCCCAGTTGTTCGGCATTTGGGAACTTGTGTGTACAGTGACCTAACATTTGACAAACATGTGCCCAGAGTCCTAAGAAAGTCTTTCTATATTGCACAGCTTATAAACAAATTGATTGCGACTAGATCTAAAGATGTTATTGTCCCCCTTTACAAAGCCTTCAATAGGTCAATCATTTTGTGTAATACCCACTTTGGCATGTATCTGTCCAGACCCATGCAACAACAGGAATACCCACAGAGATACCTTACAAAAAAGGATACAAGTTCTAACAATAGATCTTGCATTGACCACCTCAAAGATTTATCACTATACTCAGTATCCTACAGAGTGCTTAGAGGTGTGTCTGGCATACAAGGCATCCTCTGACCTAATACTGATAGATCTACTGAACATCAGCAAGTCAAATGGCATCAGAAATAGTCCAGGTATGTAAACTGAATGCTGTAGAGAGATGGATATATATCACAGAGGCTACCACTGTTCCAGAACAGACTATCCATTCAAGTAAAACAAAGCTCACCTCTGTCCATATTCAAATGCAACTTGGATCTCTGGATGGGTAATAGAAAATGTACTCCAGGATTGCCCCTCGTGCCACTAATGGATAGAGCCAGTTCCTAAATGCTACATCCCATACGTGGGTCCCCTCAAATTACCTATGGTATGATCAGTTATTTTCACTAGGGCTAATATACCAATTATTAGCCATGGGATAGGTAAGACCAATCAGGAAATGTTAATTCAAGCACCAAAAAGGAAATTGACTAAGCTTAAAATGTCCTCAAAATGAACCTATGTTGTGGTAGTAAATAGTTTTAAAAAATTGCCCTTTTTAGATCACTAAGTGCCCCTCTAACCCTCTGCCCCCCCCCCCCAGCCTTCAACAGCTTCTGGTACCTCTGCTGAGGAAAAATTGAGGATTTGCTTTATGAGCCATCTCTGGTCATGTGTGTTGTGTGGGATTCTAGTTTTAACCAGATTAAATGTGTGAAAAGGGGTTGATAGGACAGTGGAGAAAATGGTGGAAAGCAAACAGGGGGAAGAAGAAATGACTGTGCAGGATGGTCGTGGGAAATCAACATAGCTATCCACTTCTTCACAAGATATAACAGTGTATTTCCACAAATAATTTGGGGAATTTCTATGGCCAGATGGACCAATCAAGTGTGTTAGAAACAAATCTAAGTGAACTGGAGAGCAATTTATGTGGGACATTTTCTTCTTTTTTTTTTTTTTTCTTTTGTGGGACAGGTGCCCATTTTCTTTTTTATTGGAAAGAGAAAGAGATGGAGGAGAAGGTTAAGAATAAGAAGGTTTGTTTGTTGGGGTAGATTAGGTAATATTTGCAAACTTACAGAACATACAAGACAGACTTGGATGGTAATAGAGAAAAACAGTTGGAGAACACCATGACTGGTGATAGGGTGGGGACATCAGAGCTGCATCCCTGTCCAGCATGAGTACAGTGAGAATTTAGTCCTCACCCTCAAAGCTGTCATCATTGTCTCCTATTGCAGACACCAGGATCAGTTCTGACAGAGCATTGACTTAGATATTTGACGCAGGACTTTCATAGTTCCACTAATGCAGGCACCAAGGCCACTTTCAGTAATTGCTGCTTGTATTTGAACCCACACACAGCTACATTAATTTACGCATTGCTTAATGCAGTGCTCAAGAGCTATTTGAGCAGGCATGTATGCTTGATATATAAAGATAGATATAGATATATGTAAACTATGCCTATTCAGTTGTGTGATGCCCTCCAAACTGATAAAGTGAATTACAATTCTGATGTATGATGATATTTCTAGCATTCATATTTGAACCATAATTACTTGTGACTCTCTGAGGCATGCCAGTCTCTCCTAATGTGCCATCCAAATCCTTTCTATCTCATCAGAAGCTATAGAGAACAGAAAACAGAAAAAAATATTAATGACAACCTTTATGTGTTGACAAGCCATAGTATGGTATTGGCTGGTGATGGGCCATTATACTTACAAAATTCAGGGGTAACACTTATTATAAACTCTTCCTCCTGTTGGCAAAGAAGGTCCTGCTTACAACTCTTCATGTCACTGTGATGGTTATAACACTCTTCAACAGTGTGTGGAATGTCAGTTACATTGCTGACAGCCTTGGTCAAGCTATTCCACGCCTTGCCCTAATACAGAGACCAGGTAAAGTCCTGCTGCAAAACTCTGTGACTGTAGTGCTTTATGAGGAGCCCAACAAATATCAGAGAGTCCTGTTGACACCACCTCTGGGCTCTAAATCAAAGACCATCCTTATCATTGATTGCCATGTTTTCTCAAGCATATCAGGAAAATTGCACAGAATTGGCACCCAGTTAAGAGCTCACATGTACCAATCTGTGCACAATGACAGAAAATCTTGACAACTGTGTTTGTATGATAGAAAGCACATAAATGGCCTGGATTCAAATTTGGATATGATTTCATCAAAGTACACTTCAGGTGTGAAACGGCACTGAGACTTGTCCATGTGTGGAGCTCAGTGTATTTACGTATGTTCTACAGTAACTTCATCAAATGCTTTTTACTGATGAGGTCTGAGTTACATTTGAAATGGCATATTGGCACCTCTGCCCATCATCTCTGGTAAGATGGATAGTAAGACTCTCATGGCAAACAAATTGACATGACATTGTCAATTATGTTGCTGCTTTTATTAGATACATTTATGTTAAGTGTGATATAATGCCTTGGTGGGACATACATTTTGCAAACTATGACTGATAGCACCTGGGAATCAAACCCATGACAAAAATAGGAAGCTTAGCTGCTGTATTCTGTATATGAGCTGTGAAATCCCTAGGTAGAATAATGTTTTCTGGGTATAATCTGAGGTGCAATAGTTTGAACATGACTGGAGATAGGCCTAATTCTGATAAGCCTTTATCTGCTGGACTTTGAGTTGTTATTTTATTGGATTTATATTTTTGACAATTATTTATTACAGTTTCTTTTGCATTAATTTCGGTAATCTCTATAACACATATTGAGGAAAGGACCATACATCACTTTACATTACATATTGTTCTACACAACATACATCAGTACCATACACACCTGGAGTAATGACAACTCTCATTCCACTGCAGCTATGTTCATACATATGCTGAAATGTGCGTTGATCATCTTTTAATGAATTGCCTAACACCTAACACTACTAATTTAATGAGTCATACTTTATCCAAAGAAATATTGGTTACATCATATATATTCATATGAATGTTAAATTTACTATGATCAGTATCATGCTTAACACACACTTTGTACAGAGTACAGTTTACTTATTTAGCTATCATTAGACAGACTTGTGTCACAAGTTTCACTTTGTAACTTGCCCATGGCACTTCATGGTTCATTACTAATAGAAAATCACTGTTGAGATTTTTTTCTGATCCCTTCATTAAAACAGTTTGCAATCTGGATTCAAACCTTGCATTACTTCTTCTTTTACTCAGAGCTTACTGCATTAGTAAGTTAAGCCACAGAGAAAGTTACATTCCAACTGTTATTTCTGCACTCAGTGCTATCCACAATGCTAAGTGAAGCACACCTGCTCCAGTTTCATTTGCAGTACTGATGACTAAGTATTTGCACACATGAAATAATTTTTTATTTTTTTTTTACCTTGGAAGACAACTGTCATTCAGTTTTAGTCACTGGTTACAGTCACCAACTTGTAATTTCAAGCATTGTGCAAAGGTTGAAGCCCCCCCACCTCAAAAAAGCCTCCTCCCAAAAAAAAAATATATGAATCAGTGTGACAACTCTGTGGTCTTAAACCATTAAACATTTGAAGTTAATGATCCCTACTTTCATACGGACATCACATTCTATAGAAATGAACCATGAAACCTTGGCATTAGCATGAAACAATGACAAAACTAAACATGTTTGCCAAATCAACATTGACATTATAAGGTACAGAAAGTAGACCACATATACTCAGCCTTGAAATTAAAATATACTGCATTTACTGAGCACTATACCCATGTTCTCACACTTCTCCTTTCACAGGAGATGTTTTGCTGAATGTGATACTTGCAGAAGTTATGCTAGTAAGGCATGTCACATTACAAAGGAATGTCTTCAAGACAAGATTGTGTTCTAACCTTTATTTTGGGAGCTGTACTCACTCTTGTTATATTTGTAACATGATTATATTACATGCTGCACTGATGTTGTCTTTTTCTGTCTGTTATGTTTATGTTGCATATACTTGATATGACTCACAGACACGTTACTAAGGAGCACAGTTACATTCTAACAGTACTTTAATAAAGTTGGTATAAAGATTGTCACCTAATTCAGTAAATGCAATGAAAAATTTTGCTGTTAATCTATTCTCTCTGACAAACCTGCTGTAAGTGTACTTCTCATTTGCAGGATTGCTAAAGACTTAATTAGATGTGCACTATTGCTAATGAGTCACACTTGCTTGCCATTAGCTAACCTAGCTAACCACTGATCTGGATACTCGCTCTTGCACTTCTAGGATGTATGTATGCCTTTGTGTAGGTCTTCACACCATGTTTCCTTGCCTAGCACCTCAAGCAGACTGAGTAATTCAGAAATGATAATGATCTGATACCTTTGTTACATACTCTACACTTCCAAAATTATTAATCTTCATGATATAAGCACAACCTAGAGCTAAGAAACATCTATCATAATAGGGAAGACTGCTTGTATTCCCCCACTGTGTCACATTTGACTGTTTAGACTTGCTGCATTTATGCACCTTTTGGAGAAGTGTCTTACAATTTATGTCAAGGTATGTTATGTTCTTTAAAGGTACTGCTTACAATATGATTTTAGAATTTCTGTAGCAAAATGACTGATGAGTGTACTTTGCAGAGTTGTGCTAGCAATAATCTTATAATTCTGTTTCATGGGTTTCTGGAAATATTTCTCTGAAGATGTTATCACATTTCTAACTTGAGAAACTTATGTATATTAGAGTGACATTTCTTAAACTGTTCAATCGTAATGGAGTTGTATGTCACTGAAATACTATTATTCCATTATGAAGTTGTGTTATTCCCATTGTGGTTGTTGGAGTAGATTGGTTATCATATGAGGCCTTGAATTTTTATTACAGAAATTAGGTCTGTCCACATTTTCCAAAGTTTTCTCCTTATGAAGTGTTATGAAGTGTTATAGGCATGTGGGGGTCTGAGTTGATTTACAGGTATTGGTTAGATATCCATATTTTGCTATCATTATTATCATTATTATTAACATTTTTAAAACAGTGATATCTGCATAATTACTTGTATTCTGCCCAGTGTAGATCAACTTGTAAGCACACAGTCCCTAATGAGTTGTCTGATAATTCTGTTTTTCTTTTACTTTATTACAGGGATATGGTACCTAAACCAGCCATGGCACATAAATCTGCATTTTTAGATGCTGAGAATGAGGTAATACTCCAGGCCCTCTGTTTACAATGGCTTATGCATCTAAGCAAAGACTTTAGCTGACAGGCCGTTCTGTGACAATGTCTGGCAGGATGTGGTTGATCATGTGAACTCTGTGTGAGGCCATGACCATAATGACAAGGCTATCAGACATAGCAGCAGTGATATGATTAGGAACACAATTAGTAGAACCATGGCTGTTGCATATTGAATGGAGAGCTACTGAGAGTGGGTCTGCTACTGGACCACCACTCATTAAAATGGAGGAGTTCCTGTCAGCTGTGATGGATCCAGGCAGGACTGAGGAATTGCCCAGTGCTACGATGAACGTGGGAGAAGAGGTTTAAGACAGCCACGTAGTCCATGCATATGATATCAGCATACCTTTTATTTTTCTTCACTTATATATTGATCTTTAAATGTTCACTTGTCCCCCTGGTTCCAATAAACTCCATTTAGGCTTTGCACAGAGCCTACATGGAGTTTGCATGTTCGCTTGATAGTGCACAGACCATGGCAGCACGCAATGCATGTTAATGAGATATGGCATGCCTATGCAGAATTTCATGGCTGGCAACAGTGTTGCCAGCCAGGAAACAGTGTTAGTGAAAGTGGGTATCAATTTCTTGTAAAACAAAACACCTATGGTCTGCAGATTTGTGCAGAATGCCACAAGGACCATCAGGGCTTCACAGATAGCTGTGAATCTGCTAGCTCAACATATCTCAACAAAGGACAACATAATACAGGAACATTTAACCAGAAACAGGGACATAATTGCCATAGATGTTGCATAGACATGAGGTAGAATGAAACTCAAACATATGTGTGACAAAGATGGTACAGTTCACTTACACATAACTGGAAGATGTGTAGGGAGGTACATGATGAAGGGTGCATTGTACACAGTTATTGGTGTGATGAAGGCTGGGAACCATGGAGTTATTATGGCCTCTGATGTCCATGTCCTTCACATATGCAGTAGTTGTGTTACATTCAAGGGAGTAGTCAACACTGTGACCACATGCTGGTGGATGTACAACTTACCTTCTACTCCATGGCATGGGCCACATACCTATTTCTCTGATTATAGGGTGTAATGTCCACATTACACTTGCATTGTGTGTCTGTTTCCTGATTCAACAAATCCCTCCATGTGTCCCATCAATACAGGTGTTGTCATGGCTGTGGCAGCAGTCTCCGGTATGTGCTGATACTGTCTGTATTATACTAATATCATAGCTGGAGTCAGTGATTGCCCTAGTGACCATTGTGGCATTCTGTGCAAATCTGCAGACTATATGTGCTCTGTCCTTCAGGCAGCTATTTGGACACAACATGTGTATGCCATCTGTGAAGTCCATCACTTAACTACTGGGTAAGAAAGGGTCTAGCAGACACCCCTGATTTATTGACTTAATCACTGGACCTGAGATATATGTGACGTTACACATTTCAACATAATTAGATGTCACGTATATCATAAACTGGTCTATCCATTTGGTGATATAGCTGTTTATGACCACATATGACAGTGTTGATTGATTACCTCAGTGTGGATTTGTGTCAAATGCCTTGACCTGTTGAAATTCCACAAGATGATACTGGTGTTATCATGCATGCCCTCGATGACCTCTTTGAGGACATTTATCAGGTGTAATGGAACAGATGCATTAACAACTCACACTGGTCTGTTGCACACACCTGGAATATTAGTAGTGTACATGTAGAAGAAGTCTTTGATGGCATGTTGGTTTACCTCACAGTTGAGGAGAGTCAGTATGTCTCTATACATACATGCATCAGGTACTGCTTTCCCAACTCAGGTGGATGCATGTTGATGTACACCCTTATATGGGAACATAGGCTGTATTAGTAAGGTATATATGCTGAGTCATGCCATAGGTGATCTGTGACATTGTCACAGCCTATTGATTCCATGTGATAGGCCTGGATGAAGGTAAGACAGGGCATACTGCATATTGTGATCTAGCTCACAGACACACACACACACACACACACACACACACACACACACACACACTTGACTGCAGTAAGCTTAGAACCATTATACAGACTACAAAACCTGGTATTTTACACAAGCACTACATCCCTAGTCCATCTTGGTATGTGTCAGACAACACTTCATAGCTGATGACATCAGCAATGCCTGTTGAGGAGAAGATAACAGTGTCCCACATGCCCATGTAAAATGCTCTTTGTAATGTCAAGCATGAGCTCACACACAGTTGATTGCAGTGAGAACAGAACCCCTACCTATCTAAATGCACAGTCTACAACACCCAGTACGTTATGCAAGCTCCATGGCACAAGTCCGATTTATGCTGGAGTGCAAGTGAACCTATAGTAGATTGATAAAAAATGACAAATACTGGATGTTTTCAGAAAAGCAGCAGTAGATTTAATATGTAAAACCTAAAAAACATATAAAATTAACTCATAAAATATGATAAGCGCTTTCATTCCGCCATTGTGCTATAAGGAACTTTATCAGATAAATCTGTAATGCACCATAGGATATTTAACTACCTAATATGCAAGCAAATTACAAGTTTAGTAGTGACTAGATACACACCCTCTCCAATGGTACCAATAGTACAGTGTAAAAATGACACAACTCCACAGAGGTTAAAACAGAAATAAACAATTACACATGTAAAATTAAGCACAATAACCTAGCTGACATAAGCAACAAAAAACTAGAACATAAAAATATTTTATCTCATCTATGTAAAGCCTTAAGTTTCAAAAGGCATTTAATAGACTCTGCCCCTTTTAATCCCAGCCAAAAATGGGCATTATGTCTAACTTGCCATGTAAGCTCTGCTTTTTCCAAGAGGAGAGGTCACACCCCTCCTCGCTCAGGTAGAACTAATGTCTCCAACACTATAAAATTAAAGGAATGACCTTGGTTTTGTAAAATAAGCCTAATAAGGGCATTTGTATCTTTCTTTAATCTAATATCACTAAAATGTTTGCCATTCTACACTTTAGTTTTCATTCAGTTTTGCCTACATAGAAACAGGGGCAAGCCAAACATATAGCACAATAAACAACTTTTGATGTATTACAATTAGGTTTACCATAAATTTTAATATAATAGTTATTAACTATTATGTCACTCATATCAATCACATATCTACAAAAGGTACAAGCCCCACATTTAATCATATACCAAGGTTTTTTGGTTCACTGATTCTTTCAAAAATATTTTTGAAATTTAAACCCCTTTTATAAACAAATGAGGGTTGATTCCCTAAAACCTTACTAATCTCATGTTCAATTCTAATAATTGCCCAGTTCTTAGACATAATATTCCTAACATTGTTACTATCTGTACCAAAGACAGAAATGAAAGCATTTGAAAAATTACATACATTGTTGCTTCTATACATAAGGCTAGTATCGACCGTGTGTAGTGAACAATTCATGTTAAGCCCTTCATTTACATTCAAATTATCTACTAATATTTTTTCACCCAATATTGGATTGAAGTGTCCAGAGGAGCATTTTAATTTCACCTCATGCCTAAGATCCTCAATCAAACTATATGGGTAACCCCTCTTAGGAACATTTGTGATAGTAACTCGCATTCTTCCAAGAATTTGTTCCACGCTGTATACATGCGAGCTGCCCTCACAAACTGTCCTTTAACCACAGCTCTTTTTTGTGGATAAGGATGATTACTAGTATAATCTAAGAAGGCATTTGAATATGTGGCTTTATGATTCACTTGAGAAGTAAATCTATTATTTAAACTATCTTTCTTTTTTTTTTTTAAAAACATTTTTTATTGATTTTCATGAAATAAAATAATACAAGAAATATGATATATAAATATGCACAATATTTGAATATGTGGCTTTATGATACACTTGAGAAGTGAATCTATTATTTAAACTATATATTTTTTTAAAAACATGTTTTATTGATTTTCATGAAATAAAATAATACAAGAAATATGATATATATGTCTTAAAAATGGTGTACCTTCTTGTGTGTGTTTTGCACAAAGGCGAACAGCAGTTGTCTGAAAGGACGTTTGCAAAGTTTGCAAATGCAGAACGGAAAAAGGTTTGACTGTGCAATGAGTGAATACACAGTGACATTTGCTCATTGCAGATTTGGCATTTTGGGGCAGATTGCACTATAGTGGGCATCGGGAAATTGTCCCTTTCCTCACTGTAGTGCAATCTCATAATTAGAATATTAAAGTAGGGGGTGTGTGGGGGGCACAGTCCCCCATATGGTTGGTGCAGGGGGCTTGCCCCCCTGCTTTACACTTCATTACATTTTCTTTTCAACATTAATGTTCGAAAATCAGCTAATCTGTTTTTCGATTTGCTGATTTTTGAACACTGAAAACTATTGCTGTTTTGATTTTTGTGGTTACGGTTCGCTCATATGAGCAATCGCACCACTGTGTTTCGCTGTTGTAAAGGTAAACCCTTAAAAACATCATAACATGGAACAATAACTATTTACAATGCCCATAACAGATATAGGGCCAGATTTACGAAGGCTTGCACGGAGTCTAAGAGTAGTGTAAGACACCAGAAACCAATATGTCTGCCGAGCGATCCAGGAACAGCCGGCAGGGGCGTGCATGAGAGCTCATAAAACTACTCTTGCACGGACAGTGTTAGGTTATGCAAATTACCTAATTTGCTGCTGAAAGCTATGCACTTGAGGTAAATTTGCGATCCAGGAAACACTAACCTGTCCGAGTAAGAGTAGTGTTATTTGCAGAATTGTACTTGGTTGGTAACTGAGTACCGTTCTACAAATAGCAAAACAGAGCAATGCCAGCTCCAAATAAAGGATGCATCCAGTTGAGGAAGCATGCCAATGGCCAAATATAAGGCCATTGGCATTTATATGTGTTGCAAAATTTTTTAAAAATTAAAATGTTTTTTCCCCGATCCACGATGTTTAAGCGTAGTGCAGCGTCACGCAAACTTGCTGCGCTCTAAAAAACAAAAAAATAAAAAATAAAAGGCAAAAATAGGCATTTTATTAGAAATATACATCTGCCATGCAAGTGAATGGCAGGCTGAAGATAACATGGCTACTGAGTAGTGGTTGCTAAGGGGGGAAGCTCAGTGTGAGAGATGTAACCAAGTATTAGTAGGCAATCCTATGCAAATGAGTATAAGGATAGTGAATCCCAATTGTTCCTGCTATGTGAACCATGTCCCTAGAGTGTAAGAGTAGGATTAGGAGAGTAACAGAGTAGTAGATAGGTGACGCCATGAGGGGGGTATGTATCAAACACTGTAAGTCCACTGGAGCAGAGTGGCATGTGTCTGCTGTAAGTTACTGAAGACTGGAAGAGGTGTGTCCCTAGTTGTCTGAACTGAAAGCCAGAAACCGAAGGCATACGCTGTGGCTACCACCAAAGTTTCTTGCAAAGATGCTTACACTGTGTGCGTGCCTGTAAACCTGTGTAAGCCTGTGTGCGTCCGTGTAAGCCTGTGTAAGACTGTGTAAGCCTGTATGTGTGGATGTGCACCCAGCTAAGCCTGGGTAAGCCTGTGTAAGGCTGTGTGTGCGTGTGTGCGCTTGTGTGCACGTGTTTGCGCTTGTTTGTGCGGCGCTGCTCCCTGTGGAAACAGAAAGGGAAAAGGAAGGAAAAGTAGTAGTATGAAGTTAACCAAGGAGAACTAGCAGATCTGCCAGGTGAAATCAATCAGAATCAGCCAATTACACAGGCAGTACACTAGCCCAGCCCAGCCCAGCACTTAAAACTCTGCAAACAACATCCTCCCATGTTTTACTCAGAAACACTGCAACACTGCAGTATACAAAGAGAAGTGAAAACTTAAACAGCTTAACTGAGACAAAAAAATGTTAGGGGCTGCCATTGCTATTATAAGGCAACATGTGCAAGATGCTGAGGGTGGTGCCATTGCGAATGTTGCTGAGCAACCCACAGTGAGGAGATGGAGAAGAGTGTACAGACCCAGGGTAACCTACCAGGGGCTACATGAGCTGGAGATAGTGGAGTGCTATAGAGTGGACAGAGAGCTCCTGCAGCAAATTTTTGAGCTGTGCAGCCCATGCCTCACACACAGAACCAACAGAGGGGAACCCATCCCAGTGGAAACCAAGGTATGTGTTGGCCTAAGAATACTAGCAACAGGTACCTTCCAGAGACCAACTGGTGATATGATGGGGATTTCACAGGTATCAGCATCCAGGGTATTGCACCAGTTCCTGAATGTCATGTCAGCACATGTCGGTGATCATGTATATTTCCCCAATTCCCGTGAGGTATTGGAAGCAATATGCGTCTCTTCTAGCAAATAGTGGAATACCCTGAGGTAGTGGGTGCAATTGACTGCATGCACATACACATCAAAGCACCAGCCGGTGAGCGGGGTAGGGCCTACATCAACTGCAAGAGCTTCCACTCCATCAACTGCCAGGTCATGTGTGATGCCCAGGGCATAATACTGAATGTGTGTGCTGGCTGCCCTGGAAGCTACCACGACTCCCATATCTGGCATCTGACACAGCTGTACCAGACATTTGCCAATGGGGACATCCCTGACGGTCACCTAGTGGGGGATGCTAGATACGCACTGGAGCTGTGGCTGATGACACTCATCAGAAATGCACACACACCTGAACAAGAACTCCATAATGAGGCACACGCACAAACACGAAATATAATCGAGCGTGTGTTTGGGATGGTCAAGTCACGGTTCTGGTGCCTGGACACATCTGGTGGAGCCTTGCAGTACTCACCAACTACATGTACCCAAATTGTCATGTTATGTGCCATGCTGCATAATATGATCCTGCGAAAACAGCTGCAGCAGGAACAGCATGGGGCAAGGCCAAACAGCCCCCCACCATTGCCAAGACCTGCACAGGCACAGTGTGACTCGGAGGAGGAACAACCTGAGCC